>NW_028134013.1:0-53000 GCF_964662115.1 Mustela nivalis | reverse complement strand
TTGTGGTTGGCATGTTGTCCCACGTTCAGTGTAGGAGAAACCAGCATTCACCCTGAGGCCCCGCCCATTCTTGAGTGCGACGAGAGCATAAACACGCATTGTGACCTCAGCGTGAGTCCTGTCCTCTAGTATGTCCTCTCAGTGGCTGGACCATTAGATGTCATAATGGGCTTGACATGTCCCTAGTCCCCAATTTTTAACCAGATTTCTGGTTGTCCAGTCGCCCCACCCCAGGGCTCTACTCTGGAATCCCTCATTTGGTGGGACATCTGAGGTTGAAAAACAAAATGAAACTAATCGACAACAACAACAAAAAAACGGACTTCTTCCATCCCCAGAATGACCGCAAACTCTTTGGACGGGACCGAACCCCCAGAGAGTAAGACACGTCCATTTCCCATGAAGTCACCCGGCAATATCACGACCATGAGTGACACGATATCCAGAGACAAAAACTTGAGCAAGAGCCTCACACTCGCCCTTTTTTCATATCCCGAAGTGTTCTCCTCATGGTCTGTAGATCAGTCCTGCCATACCTATGACCCAAAACATAAGCCGAGTTTGTGTTTTCAGACAATTGTCCAAACAGCTCTGGCCTACACACCCTACAGGCTCAGGGCCCTGGAGCCAAACCTGAGGACTGTACTTGCCCTCTCCAAGGGAATTGTATGTGCCCATTCCAAAGGCCACGACCCTACTAATAGGATAACCTAAAAGTCGCTGAGGCCATCCCAAGAGTTGTGGCTTCCCAGGACAAACAGGGGCAATCTGAGCCCATCTGAGCACCTACCTGCACTCAGACCCGTAGACTGATGTCCCCAGAGGTAAAAAGGAACGAACAGGCCCCTAGGAACTAATCGGATCCATTGCTTTGGTTTCCAGGCATCTCTCCTCAGAGGCCTGGATTTCAATACCAGCATATGGCTGTTTCTTGACTCACCCATCAGAACAAATCTCATCTACACATGGGAAACATGCACGTTGGAGCTGTGTCAAAGCCTCTGTTTAGGAGAACACTTCAGGGCCCCAGGGCCACCGCTTCATTCCAAGGTCTCCATAGACACAAAAACATATTAGGACACATCCACAGGAGAGTCCATTTCAACTCAGCCTCCTCGGTTGCCCCCCACATCCAGCAGATCTAACCTGTCTTGTTGCTTGGAGACAATTGGAATGCGAGGTGGCTACCCAGCCATCCATCCTTAGAACCCTGCTCGGAATCGTTGGCCTGGAGCCAACCAACAGGTCTCAATTGTCCTGCAGAAGAATCTTTGCAGTTTGGAGCTTCTCACAACTCCCATCATGTGAAAACCCCCATGTCCTCGTGATCCAACCCCCTTCAAGAAAGGGCCATCAGGGCAGAAAGTCCAACCTGAGCGATCGTCTGATCCTTGCCCTGACTTCAGATGCACGAGATCTCGATTGAGGTCTGTAGATTGTGCCTGCCATATCCTCACCCAGAAACCTAGGCCTAGCTTGGGCTCTCAGACTGCGTCCTCAGACTACTGGCCCACAAGCCCTCCAGTTGGGCAATCCAGAACTACAATGCCGCACTCTGCCTGCCCTACAGAAGTAAAATATTGCCCTCAGGGCTACCCCGAAACCCCAAATGAGGATCAACCTGCACGCCATTCGGCTGTACCCCAAACATATAGGCTGACCTGGGCACTATTTCCCCTTCTGACTCAGCCTGAGCCTGGACCTCCTGGTCCCACCCAGACAGCTGGCCGCACACTGAGCACATCGGACCCGCCATGGCCTTAGGTCGTCATCTCTTCCCAACTGCGGTTTTCAGGCTCCAGAACCTAGACCTTATCTCCAACCACTGCCCAGGGTTGAAAATGATGCAGAAATCAGAACTCTTTCCCCATGGCAAGAAACCTTGTGGTTGGCATGTTGTCCAACGTTCAGTGTAGTTGAAACAAGCGTGGCCCATGAGGCCCAGCCCATGCTTGCGGGCCACATTGGTCACAAACACTCATTGTGACCCTCAGCGTGAGCCCAGGCCTCAGGTAAGGCCTCTCAGGGCCTATATGAAGAGACAGCATATTGGGCTTGCCATGCCCCTAGGCCCCAATTTTTAACCATAGTTCGGGTTGTCCCTTCACTCTTCCCCAGGGCTCTGCTTTGGAATTCCTCTTTTGGTTGGACACCTGAGGTAACAAACCTGAAAGGAGTCCTCCCATCCCACAGATTGACGAAAAACAATTGGGATCGCGCCAAATCCACAGAGAGGAAGATTCGTCCATGTCCCATGAGACCTCCCCAACATTCCACGGCCATCGCTGAAACAAAATCCAGAGACAAAAGCCTGAGCAAGCGCCTCAGACTCGCTCATTCTTCATATCCTGAAGAGTTCTTCTCATGGTTTGTAGATCGGGTGTGCCATACCTACGTCCCCAAACTTAAGCTGAGTTTGTGTTTTCAGTCTTCTGTCCTCAAAGTCCTGGGCCACACTCCCTCCAGGCTGGGGCCCCTGGAGCCACACATTAGGACTGCCCCCACCCAATCCATGGGAATTCTGCCCATTCCATTGTTAAAAATCGTACAAATTAGGAGAACCCTCCAAAGTCCCTGAGGCAATCCCAATAGTGTAGGTCGCCCGGGACAAAAAAGGGCGGTTGATACCGGCTGAGCATCTACCTCCACTCATCTACCTACACTCATACCAAGAAGATTGAACCAGACAGGACCCGAGGCCATTATCGGATCCATTGCTTTGGTTTACAGGCATGTCTCATCAAAAGCCTGTATTCCAATACCAGCAGAGGGGATTTCCTGAGGCACCCATCAGAACAAATCTCGTCTCCACAAGGAAACTTGTGCATGGGAGCTATGCCAAAGCTTAGGAGAATACTTCAGGGTCCCGGTGCCACCTCCCCATTCCAAGGCCCTCATGGACACAAACACACGTTAGGACCCATCCTCTGGAAAGTGCATTTCAACTCATCCACCCCGGTTGCTCCCGCAGATCCATTAGATCTAAACTGTCTTGTTGCTAGGAGACAATTGGAAGGCGTGGCGGACTTCCCAGGCATCCATCATGGAACAGTGCTCTGGAGTCATTCCATATGGGATGTCCTGGAGCTGTCCAACAGGTCTCAATTGTCCCGCAGAAGGAATCCTTGATGGGGGCATCCCACATCTCCCAACGTGGAAAACCTCCATGGCCTCGAGATTCCGCTCCCTTCATGAAGGGGCCGTCATGCACAGAAACTCCAAGCTGAGCCAACGTCGGATCCTCGCCCTGACTTCAATGCATGAGATATTGGTTCAGATCTGCAGGGGGTACCTGCCTTGCCCTCACCCTGAATCCGAAGTCTAGCTTGTGTTCTCAGACTTCCGTCCTCACTCTCCTGGCCTTGAAGCCCTCAAGTTTGGCAATTCCGGACCGACAATGAAGCACTCTGCCTGCCCTCTAGAAAAAAATATATTGCCTAATGAGCTGCCCAGGCAGCTTAAATGAGGATAAACCTACACGGCACTCGAATGTACCCAAATTATATAGTCTAACCTGGGCACTAATGCACTGTCTGACACAACCTGAGCCCGGACCTGCTGACCAACACCCAGACAGCTGACCGCACCCTGAGCACATCAGACCCGCCATGGCCTTAGGTCATCATCTCTTCCCTACCTCAGTTTTCAGGCTTCAGAACCTAGACCTTATCTCCAATCACTGCCCACGGGTGACTGTGATGCAGAAATCAGAACTCTTCCTGACCCATGGCAAGAAACCTTGTGGTTGGCATGTTGTCCAACGTTCAGTGTAGGAGAAACCAGCATTCTCCCTGAGGTCCCGCCCATTCTTGAGTGCGACTAGAGCATAAACACGCATTGTGACCTCAGCGTGATCCTGTCCTCAAGTAAGTCCTCTCAGTGGCTGGACCATAAGATGTCATAATGGGCTTGACATGTCCTTAGTCCCCAATTTTTAACCAGATTTCTGGTTGTCCAGTCGCCCCACCCCAGGGCTCTACTCTGGAATCCCTCATTTGGTGGGACATCTGAGGTTGAAAAACAAAATGAAACAAATCGACAACAACAACAAAAAAACGGACTTCTTCCATCCCCAGAATGACCCCAAACTCTTTGGACGGGACCGAACCCCCAGAGAGTAAGACTCGTCCATTTCCCATGAAGTCACCCGGCAATTTCACGAACTTGAGTGACACGATATCCAGAGACAAAAACTTGAGCAAGAGCCTCACACTCGCCCTTTTTTCATATCCCGAAGTGTTCTCCTCATGGTCTGTAGATCAGTCCTGCCATACCTATGACCCAAAACATAAGCCGAGTTTGTGTTTTCAGACAACTGTCCAAACAGCTCTGGCCTACACACCCTACAGGCTCAGGGCCCTGGAGCCAAACCTGAGGACTGTACTTGCCCTCTCCAAGGGAATTGTATGTGCCCATTCCAATGGCCACAACCCTACTAATAGGATAACCTCCAAAGTTCCTGAGGCCATCCTAAGAGTTATGGCTTCCCAGGACAAACAGGGGCAATCTGAGCCCATCTGAGCACCTACCTGCACTCAGACCCATAGACTGATGTCCCCAGAGGTAAAAAGGAACGAACAGGCCCCTAGGCACTAATCGGATCCATTGCTTTGGTTTCCAGGCATCTCTCCTCAGAGGCCTGGATTTCAATACCAGCATATGGCTGTTTCTTGACTCGCCCATCCGAACTAATCTCATCAACACATGGGAAACATGCACGTTGGAGCTGTGTCAAAGCCTCAGTTTAGGAGAACCCTTCAGGGCCCCAGGGCCACCGCTTCATTCCAAGGTCTCCATAGACACAAAAACATATTAGGACACATCGACAGGAGAGTCCATTTCAACTCAGCCTCCTCGGTTGCCCCCCACATCCAGCAGATCTAACCTGTCTTGTTGCTTGGAGACATTGGAATGCGAGGTGGGCTACCCAGCCATCCATCCTTAGAACCCTGCTCGGAATCGTTGGCCTGGAGCCAACCAACAGGTCTCAATTGTCCTGCAGAAGAATCTTTGCAGTTTGGAGCTTCTCACAACTCCCATCGTGGGAAAACCCCCATGTCCTCGTGATCCAACCCCCTTCAAGAAAGGGCCATCAGGGCAGAAAGTCCAACCTGAGCGATTGTCTAAACCTTGCCCTGACTACAGATGCACGAGATCTCTATTGAGGTCTGTAGATTGTGCCTGCCATATCCTCACCCAGAAACCTAGGCCTAGCTTGTGTTCTCAGACTTCCGTCCTCACTCTCCTGGCCCCGAAGCCCTCATGTTTGGCAATTCCGGACCGACAATGAAGCACTCTGCCTGCCCTCTAGAAAAAATATATTGCCTAATGAGCTGACCAGGAATCTTAAATGAAGATAAACCTACACGGCACTCGAATGTACCCAAATTATATAGTCTAACCTCGGCACTAATGCAGTGTCTGACACAACCTGAGCCCGGACCTGCTGACCAACACCCAGACAGCTGACCGCACCCTGAGCACATCAGACCCGCCATGGCCTTAGGTCATCATCTATTTCCTACCTCAGTTTTCAGGCTTCAGAACCTAGACCTTATCTCCAATCACTGCCCACGGGTGACTGTGATGCAGAAATCAGAACTCTTCCTGACCCATGGCAAGAAACCTTGTGGTTGGCATGTTGTCCAACGTTCAGTGTAGGAAAAACCAGCATTCACCCTGAGGCCCCGCCCATTCTTGAGTGCGACGAGAGCATAAACACGCATTGTGACCTCAGCGTGAGTCCTGTCCTCTAGTAAGTCCTCTCAGTGGCTGGACCATAAGATGTCATAATGGGCTTGACATGTCCTTAGTCCCCAATTTTTAACCAGATTTCTCGTTGTCCAGTCGCCCCACCCCAGGGCTCTACTCTGGAATCGCTCATTTGGTGGGACATCTGAGGTTGAAAAACAAAATGAAACAAATCGACAACAACAACAAAAAAACGGACTTCTTCCATCCCCAGAATGACCGCAAACTCTTTGGACGGGACCGAACCCCCAGAGAGTAAGACTCGTCCATTTCCCGTGAAGTCACCCGGCAATTTCACGACCATGAGTGACACGATATCCAGAGACAAAAACTTGAGCAAGAGCCTCACACTCGCCCTTTTTTCATATCCCGAAGTGTTCTCCTCATGGTCTGTAGATCAGTCCTGCCATACCTATGACCCAAAACATAAGCCGAGTTTGTGTTTTCAGACAACTGTCCAAACAGCTCTGGCCTACACACCCTACAGGCTCAGGGCCCTGGAGCCAAACCTGAGGACTGTACTTGCCCTCTCCAAGGGAATTGTATGTGCCCATTCCAATGGCCACAACCCTACTAATAGGATAACCTCCAAAGTCCTGAGGCCATCCCAAGAGTTGTGGCTTCCCAGGACAAACAGGGGCAATCTGAGCCCATCTGAGCACCTACCTGCACTCAGACCCGTAGACTGATGTCCCCAGAGGTAAAAAGGAACGAACAGGCCCCTAGGCACTAATCGGATCCATTGCTTTGGTTTCCAGGCATCTCTCCTCAGAGGCCTGGATTTCAATACCAGCATATGGCTGTTTCTTGACTCAACCATCAGAACAAATCTCATCTACACATGGGAAACATGCACGTTGCAGCTGTGTCAAAGCCTCTGTTTAGGAGAACCCTTCAGGGACCCAGGGCCACCGCTTCATTCCAAGGTCTCCATAGACACAAAAACATATTAAGACACATCCACAGGAGGGTCCATTTCAACTCAGCCTCCTCGGTTGCCCCCCACATCCAGCAGATCTAACCTGTCTTGTTGCTTGGAGACAATTGGAATGCGAGGTGGGCTACCCATCCATCCATCCTTAGGACCCTGCTCGGAATCGTTGGCCTGGAGCCAACCAACAGGTCTCAATTGTCCTGCAGAAGAATCTTTGCAGTTTGGAGCTTCTCACAACTCCCATCGTGGGAAAACCCCCATGTCCTCGTGATCCAACCCCCTTCAAGAAAGGGCCATCAGGGCAGAAAGTCCAACCTGAGCGATCGTCTGATCCTTGCCCTGACTTCAGATGCACGAGATCTCTATTGAGGTCTGTAGATTGTGCCTGCCATATCCTCACCCAGAAACCTAGGCCTAGCTTGGGTTCTCAGACTCCGTCCTCAGACTACTGGCCCACAAGCCCTCCAGTTGGGCAATCCAGAACTACAATGCCGCACTCTGCCTGCCCTACAGAAGTAAAACATTGCCCTCAGGGCTACCCCGAAACCCCAAATGAGGATCAACCTGCACGCCATTCGGCTGTACCCCAAACATATAGGCTGACCTGGGCACTATTTCCCCTTCTGACCCAGCCTGAGCCTGGACCTCCTGGTCCCACCCAGACAGCTGGCCGCACACTGAGCACATCGGACCCGCCATGGCCTTAGGTCGTCATCTCTTCCCAACTGCGGTTTTCAGGCTCCAGATCCTAGACCTTATCTCCAACCACTGCCCAGGGTTGAAAATGATGCAGAAATCAGAACTCTTTCCCCATGGCAAGAAACCTTGTGCTTGGCATGTTGTCCAACGTTCAGTGTAGTTGAAACAAGCGTGGCCCATGAGGCCCAGCCCATGCTTGCGGGCCACATTGGTCACAAACACACATTGTGACCCTCAGCCTGAGCCCAGTCCTCAGGTAAGGCCTCTCAGGGCCTATATGAAGAGACAGCATATTGGGCTTGCCATGCCCCTAGGTCCCAATTTTTAACCGTAGTTCAGGTTGTCCCTTCACTCTTCCCCAGGGCTCTGCTTTGGAATTCCTCTTTTGGTGGGACACCTGAGGTAATAAACCTGAAATGAGTCCTCCCATCCCACAGATTGACGAAAAACAATTGGGATCGGGCCAAAACACAGAGAGGAATATTCGTCCATGTCACATGAGCCCTCCCCAACATTCCACGGCCATCGCTGAAACAAAATCTAGAGACAAAAGCCTGAGCAAGCGCCTCAGACTCGCTCATTCTTCATATCCTGAAGAGTTCTTCTCATGGTTTGTAGATCGGGCGTGCCATATCTACGTCCCCAAACTTAAGCTGAGTTTGTGTTTTCAGTCTTCTGTCCTCAAAGTCCTGGGCCACACTCCCTCCAGGCTGGGGCCCCTGGAGCCACACATTAGGACTGCCCCCACCCAATCCATGGGAATTCTGCCCATTCCATTGTCAAAAATCGTACAAATTAGGAGAACCCTCCAAAGTCCCTGAGGCCATCCCAATAGTGTAGGTCGCCCGGGACAAAAAAGGGCGGTTGATACCGGCTGAGCATCTACCTCCACTCATCTACCTCCACTCATACCAAGAAGATTGAACCAGACAGGACCCTAGGCCATTATCGGATCCATTGCTTTGGTTTACAGGCATGTCTCCTCAAAAGCCTGGATTCCAATACCAGCAGAGGGGATTTCCAGAGGCACCCATCAGAACAAATCTCGTCTCCACAAGGAAACTTGTGCATGGGAGCTATGCCAAAGCTTAGGAGAATACTTCAGGGTCCCGGTGCCACCTCCCCATTCCAAGGACCTCATGGACACAAACACACGTTAGGTCCCATCCTCTGGAAAGTGCATTTCAACTCAGCCACCCCGGTTGCTCCCGCAGATCCATTAGATCTAAACTGTCTTGTTGCTAGGAGACAATTGGAAGGCGAGGCGGACTTACCAGGCATCCATCCTGGAAGAGTGCTCTGGAGTCATTCCATATGGGATGTCCTGGAGCTGTCCAACAGGTCTCAATTGTCCTGCAGAAGGAATCCTTGAAGGGGGCAACCCACATCTCCCAACGTGGAAAACCTCCATGGCCTCGAGATTTTGCTCCCTTCCTGAAGGGGCCGTTATGCACAGAAACTCCAACCTGAGCCAACGTCGGATCCTCGCCCTGACTTCAGATGCATGAGATATTGGTTCAGATCTGCAGGGGGTACCTGCCGTGCCCTCACCCTGAATCCGAAGTCTAGCTTGTGTTCTCAGACTTCCGTCCTCACTCTCCTGGCCCCGAAGCCCTCATGTTTGGCAATTCCGGACCGACAATGAAGCACTCTGCCTGCCCTCTAGAAAAAATATATTGCCTAATGAGCTGCCCAGGCAGCTTAAATGAAGATAAACCTACACGGCACTCGAATGTACCCAAATTATATAGTCTAACCTGGGCACTAATGCACTGTCTGACACAACCTGAGCCCGAACCTGCTGACCAACACCCAGACAGCTGACCGCACCCTGAGCACATCAGACCCGCCATGGCCTTAGGTCATCATCTCTTCACTACCTCAGTTTTCAGGCTTCAGAACCTAGACCTTATCTCCAATCACTGCCCACGGGTGACTGTGATGCAGAAATCAGAACTCTTCCTGACCCATGGCAAGAAACCTTGTGGTTGGCATGTTGTCCAACGTTCAGTGTAGTTGAAACAAGCGTGGCCCATGAGGCCCAGCCCATGCTTGCGGGCCACATTGGTCACAAACACACATTGTGACCCTCAGCTTGAGCCCAGTCGTCAGGTAAGGCCTCTCAGGGCCTATATGAAGAGACAGCATATTGGGCTTGCCATGCCACTAGGCCCCAATTTTTAACCATAGTTCGGGTTGTCCCTTCACTCTTCCCCAGGGCTCTGCTTTGGAATTCCTCTTTTGGTGGGACACCTGAGGTAACAACCCTGAAAGGAGTCCTCCCATCCCACAGATTGACGAAAAACAATTGGGATCGGGCCAAATCCACAGATAGGAAGATTCGTCCATGGCCCATGAGACCTCCCCAACTTTCCACGGCCATCGCTGAAACAAAATCCAGAGACAAAAGCCTGAGCAAGCGCCTCAGACTCGCTCATTCTTCATATCCTGAAGAGTTCTTCTCATGGTTTGTAGATCGGGCGTGCCATACCTACGTCCCCAAACTTAAGCTGAGTTTGTGTTTTCAGTCTTCTGTCCTCAAAGTCCTGGGCCACACTCCCTCCAGGCTGGGGCCCCTGGAGCCACACATTAGGACTGCCCCCACCCAATCCATGGGAATTCTGCCCATTCCATTGTCAAAAATCGTAAAAATTAGGAGAACACTCCAAAGTCCCTGAGGCCATCCCAATAGTGTAGGTCGCCCGGGACAAAAAAGGGCGGTTGATACCGGCTGAGCATCTACCTCCACTCATCTACCTCCACTCATACCAAGAAGATTGAACCAGACAGGACCCGAGGCCATTATCAGATCTATTGCTTTGGTTTACAGGCATGTCTCCTCAAAAGCCTGGATTCCAATACCAGCAGAGGGGATTTCCTGAGGCACCCATCAGAACAAATCTCGTCTCCACAAGGAAACTTGTGCATGGGAGCTATGCCAAAGTTTAGGAGAATACTTCAGGGTCCCGGTGCCACCTCCCTATTCCAAGGCCCTCATGGACACAAACACACGTTAGGACCCATCCTCTGGAAAGTGCATTTCAACTCAGCCACCCCGATTGCTCCCGCAGATCCATTAGATCAAAACTGTCTTGTTGCTAGGAGACAATTGGAAGTCGAGGCAGACTTCCCAGGCATCCATCCTGGAACGGTGCTCTGGAGTCATTCCATATGGGATGTCCTGGAGCTGTCCAACAGGTCTCAATTGTCCCGCAGAAGGAATCCTTGAAGGGGGCAACCCACATCTCCCAACGTGGAAAACCTCCATGGCCTCGAGATTCCGCTCCCTTCATGAAGGGGCCGTCATGCACAGAAACTCCAACCTGAGCCAACGTCGGATCCTCGCCCTGACTTCAGATGCATGAGATATTGGTTCACATCTGCAGGGGGTACCTGCCGTGCCCTCACCCTGAATCCGAAGTCTAGCTTGTGTTCTCAGACTTCCGTCCTCACTCTCCTGGCCCCGAAGCCCTCATGTTTGGCAATTCCGGACCGACAATGAAGCACTCTGCCTGCCCTCTAGAAAAAATATATTGCCTAATGAGCTGCCCAGGCAGCTTAAATGAAGATAAACCTACACGGCACTCGAATGTACCCAAATTATATAGTCTAACCTCGGCACTAATGCACTGTCTGACACAACCTGAGCCCGGACCTGCTGACCAACACCCAGACAGCTGACCGCACCCTGAGCACATCAGACCCGCCATGGCCTTAGGTCATCATCTCTTCACTACCTCAGTTTTCAGGCTTCAGAACCTAGACCTTATCTCCAATCACTGCCCACGGGTGCCTGTGATGCAGAAATCAGAACTCTTCCTGACCCATGGCAAGAAACCTTGTGGTTGGCATGTTGTCCAACGTTCAGTGTAGGAGAAACCAGCATTCACCCTGAGGCCCCGCCCATTCTTGAGTTCGACGAGAGCATAAACACGCATTGTGACCTCAGCGTGAGTCCTGTCCTCTAGTAAGTCCTCTCAGTGGCTGGACCATAAGATGTCATAATGGGCTTGACATGTCCCTAGTCCCCAATTTTTAACCAGATTTCTGGTTGTCCAGTCGCCCCACCCCAGGGCTCTACTCTGGAATCCCTCATTTGGTGGGACATCTGAGGTTGAAAAACAAAATGAATAAATCGACAACAACAACAAAAAAACGGACTTCTTCCATCCCCAGAATGACCCCAAACTCTTTGGACGGGACCGAACCCCCAGAGAGTAAGACTCGTCCATTTCCCATGAAGTCACCCGGCAATTTCACGACCATGAGTGACACGAATTCCAGAGACAAAAACTTGAGCAAGAGCCTCACACTCGCCCTTTTTTCATATCCCGAAGTGTTCTCCTCATGGTCTGTAGATCAGTCCTGCCATACCTATGACCCAACATAAGCCGAGTTTGTGTTTTCAGACAACTGTCCAAACAGCTCTGGCCTACACACCCTACAGGCTCAGGGCCCTGGAGCCAAAACTGAGGACTGTACTTGCCCTCTCCAAGGGAATTGTATGTGCCCATTCCAATGGCCACAACCCTACTAGTAGGATAACCTCCAAAGTCCCTGAGGCCATCCCAAGAGTTGTGGCTTCCCAGGACAAACAGGGGTAATCTGAGCCCATCTGAGCACCTACCTGCACTCAGACCCGTAGACTGGTGTCCCCAGAGGTAAAAAGGAACGAACAGGCCCCTAGGCACTAATCGGATCCATTGCTTTGGTTTCCAGGCATCTCTCCTCAGAGGCCTGGATTTCAGTACCAGCATATGGCTGTTTCTTGACTCACCCATCAGAACAAATCTCATCTACACATGGGAAACATGCACGTTGGAGCTGTGTCAAAGCCTCTGTTTAGGAGAACCCTTCAGGGCCCCAGGGCCACCGCTTCATTCCAAGGTCTCCATAGACACAAAAACATATTAGGACACATCCACAGGAGAGTCCATTTCAACTCAGCCTCCTCGGTTGCCCCCCACATCCAGCAGATCTAACCTGTCTTGTTGCTTGAAGACAATTGGAATGCGAGGTGGGCTACCCAGCCATCCATCTCTAGAACCCTGCTCGGAATCGTTGGCCTGGAGCCAACCAACAGGTCTCATTGTCCTGCAGAAGAATCTTTGCAGTTTGGAGCTTCTCACAACTCCCATCGTGGGAAAACCCCATGTCCTCGTGATCCAACCCCCTTCAAGAAAGGGCCATCAGGGCAGAAAGTCCAATCTGAGCGATCGTCTGATCCTTGCCCTGACTTCAGATGCACGAGATCTCTATTGAGGTCTGTAGATTGTGCCTGCCATATCCTCACCCAGAAACCTAGGCCTAGCTTGGGTTCTCAGACTCCGTCCTCAGACTACTGGCCCACAAGCCCTCCAGTTTGGCAATCCAGAACTACAATGCCGCACTCTGCCTGCCCTACAGAAGTAAAACATTGCCCTCAGGGCTACCCCGAAACCCTAAATGAGGATCAACCTTCACGCCATTCGGCTGTACCCCAAACATATAGGCTGACCTGGGCACTATTTCCCCTTCTGACCCAGCCTGAGCCTGGACCTCCTGGTTCCACCCAGACAGCTGGCCACACACTGAGCACATCGGACCCGCCATGGCCTTAGGTCGTCATTTCTTCCCAACTGCGGTTTTCAGGCTCCAGAACCTAGACCTTATCTCCAACCACTGCCCAGGGTTGAAAATGATGCAGAAATCAGAACTCTTTCCCCATGGCAAGAAACCTTGTGGTTGGCATGTTGTCCAACGTTCAGTGTAGTTGAAACAAGCGTGGCCCATGAGGCCCAGCCCATGCTTGCGGGCCACATTGGTCACAATCACACATTGTGACCCTGAGCCTGAGCCCAGTCCTCAGGTAAGGCCTCTCAGGTCCTGTATGAAGAGACAGGATATTGGGCTTGCCATATCCCCTAGGCCCCAATTTTTAACCATAGTTCGGGTTGTCCCTTCACTCTTCCCCAGGGCTCTGCTTTGGAATTCCTCTTTTGGTGGGACACCTGAGGTAACAAACCTGAAAGGAGTCCTCCCATCCCACAGATTGACGAAAAACAATTGGGATCGGGCCAAATCCACAGAGAGGAAGATTCGTCCATGGCCCATGAGACCTCCCCAACATTCCACGGCCATCGCTGAAACAAAATCCAGAGACAAAAGCCTGAGCAAGCGCCTAGACTCGCTCATTCTTCATATCCTGAAGAGTTCTTCTCATGGTTTGTAGATCGGGCGTGCCATACCTACGTCCCCAAACTTAAGCTGAGTTTGTGTTTTCAGTCTTCTGTCCTCAAAGTCCTGGGCCACACTCCCTCCAGGCTGGGGACCCTGGATCCACACATTAGGACTGCCCCCACCCAATCCATGGGAATTCTGCCCATTCCATTGTCACAAATCGTACAAATTAGGAGAACCCTCCAAAGTCCCTGAGGCCATCCCAATAGTGTAGTTCACCCGGGACAAAAAAGGGCGGTTGATACCGGCTGAGCATCTACCTCCACTCATCTACCTCCACTCATACCAAGAAGATTGAACCAGACAGGACCCGAGGCCATTATCGGAAACATTGCTTTGGTTTACAGGCATGTCTCCTCAAAAGCCTGGATTCCAATACCAGCAGAGGGGATTTCCTGAGGCACCCATCAGAACAAATCTCGTCTCCACAAGGAAACTTGTGCATGGGAGCTATGCCAAAGCTTAGGAGAATACTTCAGGGTCCCGGTGCCACCTCCCCATTCCAAGGTCCTCATGGACACAAACACACGTTAGGAACCATCCTCTGGAAAGTACATTTCAACTCAGCCATTCCGGTTGCTCCCGCAGATCCATTATATCTAAACTGTCTTGTTGCTAGGAGACAATTGGAAGGCGAGGCGGACTTCCCAGGCATCCATCCTGGATCGGTGCTCTGGAGTCATTCCATATGGGATGTCCTGGAGCTGTCCAACAGGTCTCAATTGTCCCGCAGAAGGAATCCTTGAACGGGGCATCCCACATCTCCCAACGTGGAAAACCTCCATGGCCTCGAGATTCCGCTCCCTTCATGAAGGGGCCGTCATGCACAGAAACTCCAACCTGAGCCAACGTCGGATCCTCGCCCTGACTTCAGATGCATGAGAGATTGGTTCAGATCTGCAGGGGGTACCTGCCGTGCCCTCACCCTGAATCCGAAGACTAGCTTGTGTTCTCAGACTTTCGTCCTCACTCTCCTGGCCCCGAAGCCCTCAAGTTTGGCAATTCTGGACGGACAATGAAGCACTCTGCCTGCCCTCTAGAAAAAATATATTGCCTAATGAGCTGCCCAGGCAGCTTAAATGAAGATAAACCTACACGGCACTCGAATGTACCCAAATTATATAGTCTAACCTGGGCACGAATGCACTGTCTGTCACAACCTGAGCCCGGACCTGCTGACCAACACCCAGACAGCTGACCGCACACTGAGCACATAAAACCTGCCATGGCCTTAGGTCATCATCTCTTCCCTACCTCAGTTTTCAGGCTTCAGAACCTAGACCTTATCTCCAATCACTGCCCACGGGTGACTGTGATGCAGAAATCAGAACTCTTCCTGACCCATGGCAAGAAACCTTGTGGTTGGCATGTTGTCCAACGTTCAGTGTAGGAGAAAACAGCATTCACACTGAGGCCCCGCCCATTCTTGAGTGCGTCGAGAGCATAAACACGCATTGTGACCTCAGCGTGAGTCCTGTCCTCTAGTAAGTCCTCTCAGTGGCTGGACCATTAGATGTCATAATGGGCTTGACATGTCCCTAGTCCCCAATTTTTAACCAGATTTCTGGTTGTCCAGTCGCCCCACCCCAGGGCTCTACTCTGGAATCCCTCATTTGGTGGGACATCTGAGTTGGAAAAACAAAATGAAACAAATCGACAACAACAACAAAAAAACGGACTTCTTCCATCCCCAGAATGACCCCAAACTCTTTGGACGGTACCGAACCCCCAGAGAGTAAGACTCGTCATTTCCCATGAAGTCACCCGGCAATTTCACGACCATGAGTGACACGATATCCAGAGACAAAAACTTGAGCGAGAGCCTCACACTCGCCCTTTTTTCATATCCTGAAGTGTTCTCCTCATGGTCTGTAGATCAGTCCTGCCATACCTATGACCCAAAACATAAGCCGAGTTTGTGTTTTCAGACAACTGTCCAAACAGCTCTGGCCTACACACCCTACAGGCTCAGGGCCCTGGAGCCAAACCTGAGGACTGTACTTGCCCTCTCCAAGGGAATTGTATGTGCCCATTCCATTGGCCACAACCCTACTAATAGGATATCCTCCAAAGTCCCTGAGGCCATCCCAATAGTTGTGGCTTCCCAGGACAAACAGGGGGCAATCTGAGCCCATCTGAGCACCTACCTGCACTCAGACCCGTAGACTGGTGTCCCCAGAGGTAAAAAGGAACGAACAGGCCCCTAGGCACTAATCGGATCCATTGCTTTGTTTTCCAGGCATCTCTCCTCAGAGGGTGGATTTCAATACCAGCATATGGCTGTTTCTTGACTCACCCATCAGAACAAATCTCATCTACACATGGGAAACATGCACGTTGGAGCTGTGTCAAAGCCTCTGTTTAGGAGAACCCTTCAGGGCCCCAGGGCCACCGCTTCATTCCAAGGTCTCCATAGACACAAAAACATATTAGGACACATCCACAGGAGAGTCCATTTCAACTCAGCCTCCTCGGTTGCCCCCCACATCCAGCAGATCTAACCTGTCTTGTTGCTTGGAGACAATTGGAATGCGAGGTGGGCTACCCAGCCATGCATCCTTAGAACCCTGCTCGGAATCGTTGGCCTGGAGCCAACCAACAGGTCTCAATTGTCCTGTAGAAGAATCTTTGCAGTTTGGAGCTTCTCACAACTCCCATCGTGGGAAAACCCCCATGTCCTCGTGATCCAACCCCCTTCAAGAAAGGGCCATCAGGGCAGAAAGTCCAACCTGAGCGATCGTCTGATCCTTGCCCTGACTTCAGATGCACGAGATCTCTATTGAGGTCTGTAGATTGTGCCTGCCATATCCTCACCCAGAAACCTAGGCCTAGCTTGGGTTCTCAGACTCCGTCCTCAGACTACTGGCCCACAAGCCCTCCAGTTGGGCAATCCAGAACTTCAATGCCGCACTCTGCCTGCCCTACAAAAGTAAAACATTGCCCTCAGGGCTACCCCGAAACCCCAAAAGCGGATCAACCTGCACGCCAATCGGTTGTACCCCAAACATATAGGCTGACCTGGGCACTATTTCCCCTTCTGACCAAGCCTGAGTCTGGACCTCCTGGTCCCACCCAGACAGCTGGCCGCACACTGAGCACATCGGACCCGCCATGGCCTTAGGTCGTCATCTCTTCCCAACTTCGGTTTTCAGGCTCCAGAACCTAGACCTTATCTCCAACCACTGCCCAGGGTTGAAAATGATGCAGAAATCAGAATTCTTTCCCCATGGCAAGAAACCTTGTGCTTGGCATGTTGTCCAACATTCAGTGTAGTTGAAACAAGCGTGGCCCATGAGGCCCAGCCCATGCTTGCGGCCCACATTGGTCACAAACACACATTGTGACCCTCAGCCTGAGCCCAGTCCTCAGGTAAGGCCTTCAGGACCTATATGAAGAGACAGCATATTGGGCTTGCCATGCCCCTAGGCCCCAATTTTTAACCATAGTTCGGGGTGTCCCTTCACTCTTCCCCAGGGCTCTGCTTTGGAATTCCTCTTTTGGTGGGACACCAAAGGTAACAAACCAGAAAGGACTCCTCCCATCCCACAGATTGACGAAAAACGATTGACGAAAAACAATTGGGATCGGGCCAAATCCACAGAGAGGAAGATTCGTCCATGGCCCATGAGACCTCCCCAACATTCCACGGCCATCGCTGAAACAAAATCCAGAGACAAAAGCCTGAGCAAGCGACTCAGACTCGCTCATTCTTCATATCCTGAAGAGTTCTTCTCATGGTTTGTAGATCGGACGTGCCATACCTACGTCCCCAAACTTAAGCTGAGTTTGTGTTTTCAGTCTTCTGTCCTCAAAGTCCTGGGCCACACTCCCTCCAGGCTGGGGCCCCTGGAGCCACACATTAGGACTGCCCCCACCCAATCCATGGGAATTCTGCCAATTCCATTGTCAAAAATCGTACAAATTAGGAGAACCCTCCACAGTCCCTGAGGCCATCCCAATAGTGTAGGTCGCCCGGGACAAAAAAGGGCGGTTGATACCAGCTGAGCATCTTCCTCCACTCATCTACCTCCACTCATACCAAGAAGATTGAACCAGACAGGACCCGAGGCCATTATCGGATCCATTGCTTTGATTTACAGGCATGTCTCCTCAAAAGCCTGGATTCCAATACCAGCAGAGGGGGTTTCCTGAGGCACCCATCAGAACAAATCTCGTCTCCACAAGGAAACTTGTGCATGGGAGCTATGCCAATGCTTAGGAGAATACTTCAGGGTCGGTGCCATCTCCCCATTCCAAGGCCCTCATGGACACAAACACACATTAGGACCCATCCTCTGGAAAGTGCATTTCAACTCAGCCACCCCGGTTGCTCCCGCAGAGCCATTAGATCTAAACTGTCTTGTTGCTAGGAGACAATTGGAAGGCGAGGCGGACTTCCCAGGCATCCATCCTCGAATGGTGCTCTGGAGTCATTCCATATGGGATGTCCTGGAGCTGTCCAACAGGTCTCAATTGTCCCGCAGAAGGAATCCTTGAAGTGGGCATCCCACATCTCCCATCGTGGAAAACCTCCATGGCCTCAAGATTCCGCTCCCTTCATGAAGGGGCCGTCATGCACAGAAACTCCAACCTGAGCCAACGTCGGATCCTCGCCCTGACTTCAGATGCATGAGATATTGGTTCAGATCTGCAGGGGGTACCTGCCGTGCCCTCACCCTGAATCTGAAGTCTAGCTTGTGGTCTCAGACTTCCGTCCTCACTCTCCTGGCCTCGAAGCCCTCATGTTTGGCAATTCCGGACCGACAATGAAGCACTCTGCCTGTCCTCTAGAAAAAATATATTGCCTAATGAGCTGACCAGGCAGCTTAAATGAAGATAAACCTACACGGCACTCGAATGTACCCAAATTATATAGTCTAACCTGGGCACTAATGCACTGTCTGACACAACGTGAGCCCGGACCGGCTGACCAACACCCAGACAGCTGACCGCACCCTGAGCAAGTCAGACCCGCCCTGGCCTTAGGTCATCATCTCTTCCCTACCTCAGTTTTCAGGCTTCAGAACCTAGACCTTATCTCCAATCACTGCCCACGGGTGACTGTGATGCAGAAATCAGAACTCTTCCTGACCCATGGCAAGAAACCTTGTGGTTGCCATGTTGTCCAACGTTCAGTGTAGGAGAAAACAGCATTCACCCTGAGGCCCCGCCCATTCTTGAGTGCGACGAGAGCATAAACACGCATTGTGACCTCAGCGTGAGTCCTGTCCTCTAGTAAGTCCTCTCAGTGGCTGGACCATTAGATGTCATAATGGGCTTGACATGTCCCTAGTCCCCAATTTTTAACCAGATTTCTGGTTGTCCAGTCGCCCCACCCCAGGGCTCTACTCTGGAATCCCTCAATTGGCGGGACATCTGAGGTTGAAAAACAAAATGAAACAAATCGACAACAACAACAAAAAAACGGACTTCTTCCATCCCCAGAATGACCGCAAACTCTTTGGACGGTACCGAACCCCCAGAGAGTTAGACTCGTCCATTTCCCATGAAGTCACCCGGCAATTTCACGACCATGAGTGACACGATATCCAGAGACAAAAACTTGAGCAAGAGCCTCACACTCGCCCTTTTTTCATATCCAGAAGTGTTCTCCTCATGGTCTGTAGATCAGTCCTGCCATACCTATGACCCAAAACATAAGCCGAGTTTGTGTTTTCAGACAACTGTCCAAACAGCTCTGGCCTACACACCCTACAGGCTCAGGGCCCTGGAGCCAAACCTGAGGACTGTACTTGCCCTCTCCAAGGGAATTGTATGTGCCCATTCCAATGGCCACAACCCTACTAATAGGATAACCTCCAAAGTTCCTGAGGCCATCCTAAGAGTTATGGCTTCCCAGGACAAACAGGGGCAATCTGAGCCCATCTGAGCACCTACCTGCACTCAGACCCGTAGACTGATGTCCCCAGAGGTAAAAAGGAACGAACAGGCCCCTAGGCACTAATCGGATCCATTGCTTTGGTTTCCAGGCATCTCTCCTCAGAGGCCTGGATTTCAATACCAGCATATGGCTGTTTCTTGACTCACCCATCAGAACAAATCTCATCTACACTTGGGAAACATGCACGTTGGAGCTGTGTCAAAGCCTCTGTTTAGGAGAACCCTTCAGGGCCCCAGGGCCACCGCTTCGTTCCAAGGTCTCCATAGACACAAAAACATATTAGGACACATCCACAGGAGAGTCCATTTCAACTCAGCCTCCTCGGTTGCCCCCCACATCCAGCAGATCTAACCTGTCTTGTTGCTTGGAGACAATTGGAATGCGAGGTGGGCTACCCAGCCATCCATCCTTAGAACCCTGCTCGGTATCGTTTCCCTAGAGCCAACCAACAGGTCTCAATTGTCCTGCAGAAGAATCTTTGCAGTTTGGAGCTTCTCACAACTCCCATCGTGGGAAAACCCCCATGTCCTCGTGATCCAACCCCCTTCAAGAAAGGGCCATCAGGGCAGAAAGTCCACCTGAGCGATCGTCTGATCCTTGCCCTGACTTCAGATGCACGAGATCTCGATTGAGGTCTGTAGATTGTGCCTGCCATATCCTCACCCAGAAACCTAGGCCTAGCTTGGGTTCTCAGACTCCGTCCACAGACTACTGGCCCACAAGCCCTCCAGTTTGGCAATCCAGAACTACAATGCCGCACTCTGCCTGCCCTACAGAAGTAAAACATTGCCCTCAGGGCTACCCAGAAACCACAAATGAGGATCAACCTGCACGCCATTAGGCTGTACCCCAAACATATAGGCTGACCTGGGCACTATTTCCCCTTCTGACCCAGCCTGAGCCTGGAACTCCTGGTCCCACCCAGACAGCTGGCCGCACACTGAGCACATCGGACCCGCCATGGCCTTAGGTCGTCATCTCTTCCCAACTTCGGTTTTCAGGCTCCAGAACCTAGACCTTATCTCCAACCACTGCCCTGGTTTGAAAATGATGCAGAAATCAGAACTCTTTCCCCATGGCAAGAAACCTTGTGGTTGGCATGTTGTCCAACGATCAGTGTAGTTGAAACAAGCGTGGCCCATGAGGCCCAGCCCATGCTTGCGGGCCACATTGGTCACAAACACACATTGTGACCCTGAGCCTGAGCCCAGTCCTCAGGTAAGGCCTCTCAGGGCCTATATGAAGAGACAGCATATTGGGCTTGCCATGCCCCTAGGCCCCAATTTTTAACCATAGTTCGGGGTGTCCCTTCACTCTTCCCCAGGGCTCTGCTTTGGAATTCCTCTTTTGGTGGGACACCAGAGGTAACAAACCTGAAAGGAGTCCTCCCATCCCACAGATTGACGAAAAACAATTGGGATCGGGCCAAATCCACAGAGAGGAAGATTCGTCCATGGCCCATGAGACCTCCCCAACATTCCACGGCCATCGCTGAAACAAAATCCAGAGACAAAAGCCTGAGCAAGCGCCTCAGACTCGCTCATTCTTCATATCCTGAAGAGTTCTTCTCATGGTTTGTAGATCGGGCGTGCCATACCTACGTCCCCAAACTTAAGCTGAGTTTGTGTTTTCAGTCTTCTGTCCTCAAAGTCCTGGGCCACACTCCCTCCAGGCTGGGGCCCCTGGAGCCACACATTAGGACTGCCCCCACCCAATCCATGGGAATTCTGCCCATTCCATTGTCAAAAATCATACAAATTAGGAGAACCCTCCAAAGTCCCTGAGGCCATCCCAATAGTGTAGGTCGCCCGGGACAAAAAAGGGCGGTTGATACCGGCTGAGCATCTTCCTCCACTCATCTACCTCCACTCATACCAAGAAGATTGAACCAGACAGGACCCGAGGCCATTATTGGATCCATTGCTTTGGTTTACAGGCATGTCTCCTCAAAAGCCTGGATTCCAATACCAGCAGAGGGGATTTCCTGAGGCACCCATCAGAACAAATCTCGTCTACACAAGGAAACTTGTGCATGGGAGCTATGCCAATGCTTAGGAGAATACTTCAGGGTCCCGGTGCCACCTCCCCATTCCATGGCCCTCATGGACACAAACACACATTAGGACCCAGTCTCTGGAAAGTGCATTTCAACTCAGCCACCCCGGTTGCTCCCGCAGAGCCATTAGATCTAAACTGTCTTGTTGCTAGGAGACAATTGGAAGGCGAGGCGGACTTCCCAGGCATCCATCCTCGAATGGTGCTCTGGAGTCATTCCATATGGGATGTCCTGGAGCTGTCCAACAGGTCTCAATTGTCCCGCAGAAGGAATCCTTGAAGTGGGCATCCCACATCTCCCAATGTGGAAAACCTCCATGGCCACGAGATTCCACTCCCTTCATGAAGGGGCCGTCATGCACAGAAACTCCAACCTGAGCCAACGTCGGATCCTCGCCCTGACTTCAGATGCATGAGATATTGGTTCAGATCTGCAGGGGGTATCTGCCGTGCCCTCACCCTGAATCCGAAGTCTAGCTTGTGTTCTCAGAATTCCGTCCTCACTCTCCTGGCCCCGAAGCCCTCATGTTTGGCAATTTCGGACCGACAATGAAGCACTCTGCCTGTCCTCTAGAAAAAATATATTGCCTAATGAGCTGACCAGGCAGCTTAAATGAAGATAAACCTACACGGCACTCGAATGTACCCAAATTATATAGTCTAACCTGGGCACTAATGCACTGTCTGACACAACCTGAGCCCGGACCTGCTGACCAACACCCAGACAGCTGACCGCACCCTGAGCACATCAGACCCGCCCTGGCCTTAGGTCATCATCTCTTCCCTACCTCAGTTTTCAGGCTTCAGAACCTAGACCTTATCTCCAATCACTGCCCACGGGTGACTGTGATGCAGAAATCAGAACTCTTCCTGACCCATGACAAGAAACCTTGTGGTTGGCATGTTGTCCAACGTTCAGTGTAGGCGAAAACAGCATTCACCCTGAGGCCCCGCCCATTCTTGAGTACGACGAGAGCATAAACACGCATTGTGACCACAGCGTGAGTCCTGTCCTCTAGTAAGTCCTCTCAGTGGCTGGACCATTAGATGTCATAATGGGCTTGACATGTCCCTAGGCCCCAATTTTTAACCAGATTTCTGGTTGTCCAGTCGCCCCACCCCGGGGCTCTACTCTGGAATCCCTCATTTGGTGGGACATCTGAGATTGAAAAACAAAATGAAACAAATCGACAACAACAACAAAAAAACGGACTTCTTCCATCCCCAGAATGACCGCAAACTCTTTGGACGGGACCGAACCCCCAGAGAGTAAGACTCGTCCATTTCCCATGATGTCACCCGGCAATTTCACGACCATGAGTGACACGAAATCCAGGGACAAAAACTTGAGCAAGAGCCTCACACTCGCCCTTTTTTCATATCCAGAAGTGTTCTCCTCATGGTCTGTAGATCAGTCCTGCCATACCTATGACCCAAAACATAAGCCGAGTTTTTGTTTTCAGACAACTGTCCAAACAGCTCTGGCCTACACACCCTACAGGCTCAGGGCCCTGGAGCCAAACCTGAGGACTGTACTTGCCCTCTCCAAAGGAATTGTATGTGCCCATTCCAATGGCCACAACCCTACTACTAGGATAACCTCCAAAGTCCCTGAGGCCATCCCAAGAGTTGTGGCTTCCCAGGACAAACAGGGGCAATCTGAGCCCATCTGAGCACCTACCTGCACTCAGACCCGTAGACTGATGTCCCCAGAGGTAAAAAGGAACGAACAGGCCCCTAGGCACTAATCGGATCCATTGCTTTGGTTTCCAGGCATCTCTCCTCAGAGGCCTGGATTTCAATACCAGCATATGGCTGTTTCTTGACTCACCCATCAGAACAAATCTCATCTACACTTGGGAAACATGCACGTTGGAGCTGTGTCAAAGCCTCTGTTTAGGAGAACCCTTCAGGGCCCCAGGGCCACCGCTTCATTCCAAGGTCTCCATAGACACAAAAACATATTAGGACACATCCACAGGAGAGTCCATTTCAACTCAGCCTCCTCGGTTGCCCGCCACATCCAGCAGATCTAACCTGTCTTGTTGCTTGGAGACAATTGGAATGCGAGGTGGGCTACCCAGCCATCCATCCTTAGAACCCTGCTCGGAATCGTTGGCCTGGAGCCAACCAACAGGTCGCAATTGTCCTGCAGAGGAATCTTTGCAGTTTGGAGCTTCTCACAACTCCCATCGTGGGAAAACCCCCATGTCCTCGTGATCCAGCCCCCTTCAAGAAAGGGCCATCAGGGCAGAAAGTCCAACCTGAGCGATCGTCTGATCCTTGCCCTGACTTCAGATGCACGAGAACTCTATTGAGGTCTGTAGATTGTGCCTGCCATATCCTCACCCAGAAACCTAGGCCTAGCTTGGGTTCTCAGACTCCGTCCTCAGACTACTGGCCCACAAGCCCTCCAGTTTGGCAATCCAGAACTACAATGCCGCACTCTGCCTGCCCTACAGAAGTAAAACATTGCCCTCAGGGCTACCCCGAAACCACAAATGAGGATCAACCTGCACGCCATTAGGCTGTACCCCAAACATATAGGCTGACCTGGGCACTATTTCCCCTTCTGACCCAGCCTGAGCCTGGACCTCCTGGTCCCACCCAGACAGCTGGCCGCACACTGAGCACATCGGACCTGCCATGGCCTTAGGTCGTCATCTCTTCCCAACTGCGGTTTTCAGGCTCCAGAACCTAGACCTTATCTCCAACCACTGCCCAGGGTTGAAAATGATGTAGAAATCAGAACTCTTTCCCCATGGCAAGAAACCTTGTTCTTGGCATGTTGTCCAACGTTCAGTGTAGTTGAAACAAGCGTGGCCCATGAGGCCCAGCCCATGCTTGCGGGCCACATTGGTCACAAACACACATTGTGACCCTGAGCCTGAGCCCAGTCCTCAGGTAAGGCCTCTCAGGGCCTATATGAAGAGACAGCATATTGGGCTTGCCATGCCCCCAGGCCCCAATTTTTAACCATAGTTCGGGGTGTCCCTTCACTCTTCCCCAGGGCTCTGCTTTGGAATTCCTCTTCTGGTGGGACACCAGAGGTAACAAACCTGAAAGGAGTCCTCCCATCCCACAGATTGACGAAAAACAATTGTGATCGGGCCAAATCCACAGAGAGGAAGATTCGTCCATGGCCCATGAGACCTCCCCAACATTCCACGGCCATCGCTGAAACAAAATCCAGAGACAAAAGCCTGAGCAAGCGACTCAGACTCGCTCATTCTTCATATCCTGAAGAGTTCTTCTCATGGTTTGTAGATCGGGCGTGCCATACCTACGTCCCCAAACTTAAGCTGAGTTTGTGTTTTCAGTCTTCTGTCCTCAAAGTCCTGGGCCACACTCCCTCCAGGCTGGGGCCCTTGGAGCCACACATTAGGACTGCCCCCACCCAATCCATGGGAATTCTGCCCATTCCATTGTCAAAAATCGTACAAATTAGGAGAACCCTCCAAAGTCCATGAGGCCATCCCAATAGTGTAGGTCGCCCGGGACAAAAAAGGGCGGTTGATACCAGCTGAGCATCTTCCTCCACTCATCTACCTCCACTCATACCAAGAAGATTTAACCAGACAGGACCCGAGGCCATTATCGGATCCATTGCTTTGGTTTACAGGCATGTCTCATCAAAAGCCTGGATTCCAATACCAGCAGAGGGGATTTCCTGAGGCACCCATCAGAACAAATCTCGTCTACACAAGGAAACTTGTGCATGGGAGCTATGCCAATGCTTAGGAGAATACTTCAGGGTCCCGGTGCCACCTCCCCATTCCATGGCCCTCATGGACACAAACACACATTAGGACCCAGTCTCTGGAAAGTGCATTTCAACTCAGCCACCCCGGTTGCTCCCGCAGAGCCATTAGATCTAAACTGTCTTGTTGCTAGGAGACAATTGGAAGGCGAGGCGGACTTCCCAGGCATCCATCCTCGAATGGTGCTCTGGAGTCATTCCATATGGGATGTCCTGGAGCTGTCCAACAGGTCTCAATTGTCCCGCAGAAGGAATCCTTGAAGTGGGCATCCCACATCTCCCATCGTGGAAAACCTCCATGGCCTCGAGATTCCACTCCCTTCATGAAGGGGCCGTCATGCACAGAAACTCCAACCTGAGCCAACGTCGGATCCTCGCCCTGACTTCAGATGCATGAGATATTGGTTCAGATCTGCAGGGGGTATCTGCCGTGCCCTCACCCTGAATCCGAAGTCTAGCTTGTGTTCTCAGAATTCCGTCCTCACTCTCCTGGCCCCGAAGCCCTCATGTTTGGCAATTCCGGACCGACAATGAAGCACTCTGCCTGTCCTCTAGAAAAAATATATTGCCTAATGAGCTGACCAGGCAGCTTAAATGAAGATAAACCTACACGGCACTCGAATGTACCCAAATTATATAGTCTAACCTGGGCACTAATGCACTGTCTGACACAACCTGAGCCCGGACCTGCTGACCAACACCCAGACAGCTGACCGCACCCTGAGCACATCAGACCCGCCCTGGCCTTAGGTCATCATCTCTTCCCTACCTCAGTTTTCAGGCTTCAGAACCTAGACCTTATCTCCAATCACTGCCCACGGGTGACTGTGATGCAGAAATCAGAACTCTTCCTGACCCATGACAAGAAACCTTGTGGTTGGCATGTTGTCCAACGTTCAGTGTAGGCGAAAACAGCATTCACCCTGAGGCCCCGCCCATTCTTGAGTACGACGAGAGCATAAACACGCATTGTGACCACAGCGTGAGTCCTGTCCTCTAGTAAGTCCTCTCAGTGGCTGGACCATTAGATGTCATAATGGGCTTGACATGTCCCTAGGCCCCAATATTTAACCAGATTTCTGGTTGTCCAGTCGCCCCACCCCGGGGCTCTACTCTGGAATCCCTCATTTGGTGGGACATCTGAGATTGAAAAACAAAATGAAACAAATCGACAACAACAACAAAAAAACGGACTTCTTCCATCCCCAGAATGACCGCAAACTCTTTGGACGGGACCGAACCCCCAGAGAGTAAGACTCGTCCATTTCCCATGATGTCACCCGGCAATTTCACGACCATGAGTGACACGAAATCCAGAGACAAAAACTTGAGCAAGAGCCTCACACTCGCCCTTTTTTCATATCCAGAAGTGTTCTCCTCATGGTCTGTAGATCAGTCCTGCCATACCTATGACCCAAAACATAAGCCGAGTTTTTGTTTTCAGACAACTGTCCAAACAGCTCTGGCCTACACACCCTACAGGCTCAGGGCCCTGGAGCCAAACCTGAGGACTGTACTTGCCCTCTCCAAAGGAATTGTATGTGCCCATTCCAATGGCCACAACCCTACTAATAGGATAACCTCCAAAGTCCCTGAGGCCATCCCAAGAGTTGTGGCTTCCCAGGACAAACAGGGGCAATCTGAGCCCATCTGAGCAGCTACCTGCACTCAGACCCGTAGACTGATGTCCCCAGAGGTAAAAAGGAACGAACAGGCCCCTAGGCACTAATCGGATCCATTGCTTTGGTTTCCAGGCATCTCTCCTCAGAGGCCTGGATTTCAATACCAGCATATGGCTGTTTCTTGACTCACCCATCAGAACAAATCTCATCTACACTTGGGAAACATGCACGTTGGAGCTGTGTCAAAGCCTCTGTTTAGGAGAACCCTTCAGGGCCCCAGGGCCACCGCTTCATTCCAAGGTCTCCATAGACACAAAAACATATTAGGACACATCCACAGGAGAGTCCATTTCAACTCAGCCTCCTCGGTTGCCCCCCACATCCAGCAGATCTAACCTGTCTTGTTGCTTGGAGACAATTGGAATGCGAGGTGGGCTACCCAGCCATCCATCCTTAGAACCCTGCTCGGAATCGTTGGCCTGGAGCCAACCAACAGGTCGCAATTGTCCTGCAGAGGAATCTTTGCAATTTGGAGCTTCTCACAACTCCCATCGTGGGAAAACCCCCATGTCCTCGTGATCCAACCCCCTTCAAGAAAGGGCCATCAGGGCAGAAAGTCCTACCTGAGCGATCGTCTGATCCTTGCCCTGACTTCAGATGCACGAGATCTCTATTGAGGTCTGTAGATTGTGCCTGCCATATCCTCACCCAGAAACCTAGGCCTAGCTTGGGTTCTCAGACTCCGTCCACAGACTACTGGCCCACAAGCCCTCCAGTTTGGCAATCCAGAACTACAATGCCGCACTCTGCCTGCCCTACAGAAGTAAAACATTCCCCTCAGGGCTACCCCGAAACCCCAAATGTGGATCAACCTGCAGGCCATTCGGCTGTACCCCAAACATATAGGCTGACCTGGGCACCATTTCCCCTTCTGACCCAGCCTGAGCCTGGACCTCCTGGTCCCACCCAGACAGCTGGCCGCACACTGAGCACATCGGACCCGCCATGGCCTTAGGTCGTCATCTCTTCCCAACTGCTTTTTTCAGGCTCCAGAACCTAGACCTTATCTCCAACCACTGCCCAGGGTTGAAAATGATGTAGAAATCAGAACTCTTTCCCCATGGCAAGAAACCATGTGCTTGGCATGTTGTCCAACGTTCAGTGTAGTTGAAACAAGCGTGGCCCATGAGGCCCAGCCCATGCTTGCGGGCCACATTGGTCACAAACACACATTGTGACCCTGAGCCTGAGCCCAGTCCTCAGGTAAGGCCTCTCAGGGCCTATATGAAGAGACAGCATATTGGGCTTGCCATGCCCCCAGGCCCCAATTTTTAACCATAGTTCGGGGTGTCCCTTCACTCTTCCCCAGGGCTCTGCTTTGGAATTCCTCTTCTGGTGGGACACCAGAGGTAACAAACCTGAAAGGAGTCCTCCCATCCCACAGATTGACGAAAAACAATTGTGATCGGGCCAAATCCACAGAGAGGAAGATTCGTCCATGGCCCATGAGACCTCCGCAACATTCCACGGCCATCGCTGAAACAAAATCCAGAGACAAAAGCCTGAGCAAGCGACTCAGACTCGCTCATTCTTCATATCCTGAAGAGTTCTTCGCATGGTTTGTAGATCGGGCGTGCCATACCTACGTCCCCAAACTTAAGCTGAGTTTGTGTTTTCAGTCTTCTGTCCTCAAAGTCCTGGGCCACACTCCCTCCAGGCTGGGGCCCCTGGAGCCACACATTAGGACTGCCCCCACCCAATCCATGGGAATTCTGCCCATTCCATTGTCAAAAATCGTACAAATTAGGAGAACCCTCCAAAGTCCCTGAGGCCATCCCAATAGTGTAGGTCGCCCGGGACAAAAAAGGGCGGTTGATACCGGCTGAGCATCTTCCTCCACTCATCTACCTCCACTCATACCAAGAAGATTGAACCAGACAGGACCCGAGGCCATTATCGGATCCATTGCTTTGGTTTACAGGCATGTCTCCTCAAAAGCCTGGATTCCAATACCAGCAGAGGGGATTTCCTGAGGCACCCATCAGAACAAATCTCGTCTCCACAAGGAAACTTGTGCATGGGAGCTATGCCAAAGCTTAGGAGAATACTTCAGGGTCCCGGTGCTACCTCCCCATTCCAAGGCCCTCATGGACACAAACACACATTAGGACCCATCCTCTGGAAAGTGCATTTCAACTCATCCACCCCGGTTGCTCCCGCAGAGCCATTAGATCTAAACTGTCTTGTTGCTAGGAGACAATTGGAAGGCGAGGCGGACTTCCCAGGCATCCATCCTCGAATGGTGCTCTGGAGTCATTCCATATGGGATGTCCTGGAGCTGTCCAACAGGTCTCAATTGTCCCGCAGAAGGAATCCTTGAAGGGGGCATCCCACATCTCCCAATGTGGAAAACCTCCATGGCCTCGAGATTCCGCTCCCTTCATGAAGGGGCCGTCATGCACAGAAACTCCAACCTGAGCCAACGTCGGATCCTCGCCCTGACTTCAGATGCATGAGATATTGGTTCAGATCTGCAGGGGGTACCTGCCGTGCCCTCACCCTGAATCCGAAGTCTAGCTTGTGGTCTCAGACTTCCGTCCTCACTCTCCTGGCCCCGAAGCCCTCATGTTTGGCAATTCCGGACAACCATGAAGCACTATGACTGCCCTCTAGAAAAAATATATTGCCTAATGAGCTGACCAGGCAGCTTAAATGAAGATAAACCTACACGGCACTCGAATGTACCCAAATTATATAGTCTAACCTGGGCACTAATGCACTGTCTGACACAACCTGAGCCCGGACCTGCTGACCAACACCCAGACAGCTGACCGCACGCTGAGCACATCAGACCCGCCATGGCCTTAGGTCATCATCTCTTCCCTACCTCAGTTTTCAGGCTTCAGAACCTAGACCTTATCTCCAATCACAGCCCACGGGTGACTGTGATGCAGAAATCAGAACTCTTCCTGACCCATGGCAAGAAACCTTGTGGTTGCCATGTTGTCCAACGTTCAGTGTAGGAGAAAACAGCATTCACCCTGAGGCCCCGCCCATTCTTGAGTGCGACGAGAGCATAAACACGCATTGTGACCTCAGCGTGAGTCCTGTCCTCTAGTAAGTCCTCTCAGTGGCTGGACCATTAGATGTCATAATGGGCTTGACATGTCCCTAGTCCCCAATTTTTAACCAGATTTCTGGTTGTCCAGTCGCGCCACCCCAGGGCTCTACTCTGGAATCCCTCATTTGGTGGGACATCTGAGGTGGAAAAACAAAATGAAACAAATCGACAACAACAACAAAAAAACGGACTTCTTCCATCCCCAGAATGACCGCAAACTCTTTGGACGGTACCGAACCCCCAGAGAGTTAGACTCGTCCATTTCCCATGAAGTCACCCGGCAATTTCACGACCATGAGTGACACGATATCCAGAGACAAAAACTTGAGCAAGAGCCTCACACTCGCCCTTTTTTCATATCCCGAAGTGTTCTCCTCATGGTCTGTAGATCAGTCCTGCCATACCTATGACCCAAAACATAAGCCGAGTTTGTGTTTTCAGACAACTGTCCAAACAGCTCTGGCCTACACACCCTACAGGCTCAGGGCCCTGGAGCCAAACCTGAGGACTGTACTTGCCCTCTCCAAGGGAATTGTATGTGCCCATTCCAATGGCCACAACCCTACTAGTAGGATAACCTCCAAAGTCCCTGAGGCCATCCCAATTGTTGTGGCTTCCCAGGACAAACAGGGGGCAATCTGAGCCCATTTGAGCACACACCTGCACTCAGACCCGTAGACTGATGTCCCCAGAGGTAAAAAGGAACGAACAGGCCCCTAGGCACTAATCGGATCCATTGCTTTGGTTTCCAGGCATCTCTCCTCAGAGGCCTGGATTTCAATACCAGCATATGGCTGTTTCTTGACTCACCCATCAGAACAAATCTCATCTACACATGGGAAACATGAACGTTGGAGCTGTGTCAAAGCCTCTGTTTAGGAGAACCCTTAAGGGCCCCAGGGCCACCGCTTCATTCCAAGGTCTCCATAGACACAAAAACATATTAGGACACATCCACAGGAGGGTCCATTTCAACTCTGCCTCCTCGGTTGCCGCCCACATCCAGCAGATCTAACCTGTCTTGTTGCTTGGAGACAATTGGAATGCGAGGTGGGCTACCCAGCCATCCATCCTTAGAACCCTGCTCGGAATCGTTGGCCTGGAGCCAACCAACAGGTCTCAATTGTCCTGCAGAAGAATCTTTGCAGTTTGGAGCTTCTCACAACTCCCATCGTGGGAAAACCCCCATGTCCTCGTGATCCAACCCCCTTCAAGAAAGGGCCATCAGGGCAGAAAGTCCACCTGAGCGATCGTCTGATCCTTGCCCTTACTTCAGATGCACGAGATCTCGATTGAGGTCTGTAGATTGTGCCTGCCATATCCTCACCCAGAAACCTAGGCCTAGCTTGGGTTCTCAGACTCCGTCCACAGACTACTGGCCCACAAGCCCTCCAGTTTGGCAATGCAGAACTACAATGCCGCACTATGCCTGCCCTACAGAAGTAAAACATTGCCCTCAGGGCTACCCCGAAACCCCAAATGAGGATCAACTTGCATGCCAATCGGCTGTACCCCAAACATATAGGCTGACCTGGGCACTATTTCCCTTTCTGACCCAGCCTGAGCCTGGACCTCCTGGTCCCACCCAGACAGCTGGCCGCACACTGAGCACATCGGACCCGCCATGGCCTTAGGTCGTCATCTCTTCCCAACTTCGGTTTTCAGGCTCCAGAACCTAGACCTTATCTCCAACCACTGCCCAGGTTTGAAAATGATGCAGAAATCAGAACTCTTTCCCCATGGCAAGAAACCTTGTGGTTGGCATGTTGTCCAACGTTCAGTGTAGTTGAAACAAGCGTGGCCCATGAGGCCCAGCCCATGCTTGCGGGCCACATTGGTCACAAACACACATTGTGACCCTGAGCCTGAGCCCAGTCCTCAGGTAAGGCCTCTCAGGGCCTATATGAAGAGACAGCATATTGGGCTTGCCATGCCCCTAGGCCCCAATTTTTAACCATAGTTCGGGGTGTACCTTCACTCTTCCCCAGGGCTCTGCTTTGGAATTCCTCTTCTGGTGGGACACCAGAGGTAACAAACCTGAAAGGAGTCCTCCCATCCCACAGATTGACCAAAAACAATTGGGATCGGGCCAAATCCACAGAGAGGAAGATTCGTCCATGGCCCATGAGACCTCCCCAACATTCCACGGCCATCGCTGAAACAAAATCCAGAGACAAAAGCCTGAGCAAGCGCCTCAGACTCGCTCATTCTTCATATCCTGAAGAGTTCTTCTCATGGTTTGTAGATCGGGCGTGCCATACCTACGTCCCCAAACTAAAGCAGAGTTTGTGTTTTCAGTCTTCTGTCCTCAAAGTCCTGGGCCACACTCCCTCCAGGCTGGGGCCCCTGGAGCCACACATTAGGACTGCCCCCACCCAATCCATGGGAATTCTGCCCATTCCATTGTCAAAAATCATACAAATTAGGAGAACCCTCCACAGTCCCTGAGGCCATCCCAATAGTGTAGGTCGCCCGGGACAAAAAAGGGCGGTTGATACCAGCTGAGCATCTTCCTCCACTCATCTACCTCCACTCATACCAAGAAGATTGAACCAGACAGGACCCGAGGCCATTATCGGATCCATTGCTTTGGTTTATAGGCATGTCTCCTCAAAAGCCTGGATTCCAATACCAGCAGAGGGGATTTCCTGAGGCACCCATCAGAACAAATCTCGTCTCCACAAGGAAACTTGTGCATGGGAGCTATGCCAAAGCTTAGGAGAATACTTCAGGGTCCCGGTGCCACCTCCCCATTCCAAGGCCCTCATGGACACAAACACACATTAGGACCCATCCTCTGGAAAGTGCATTTCAACTCAGCCACCCCGGTTGCTCCCGCAGAGCCATTAGATCTAAACTGTCTTGTTGCTAGGAGACAATTGGAAGGCGAGGCGGACTTCCCAGGCATCCATCCTCGAATGGTGCTCTGGAGTCATTCCATATGGGATGTCCTGGAGCTGTCCAACAGGTCTCAATTGTCCCGCAGAAGGAATCCTTGAAGGGGGCATCCCACATCTCCCAATGTGGAAAACCTCCATGGCCTCGAGATTCCGCTCCCTTCATGAAGGGGCCGTCATGCACAGAAACTCCAACCTGAGCCAACGTCGGATCCTCGCCCTGACTTCAGATGCATGAGATATTGGTTCAGATCTGCAGGGGGTACCTGCCGTGCCCTCACCCTGAATCCGAAGTCTAGCTTGTGTTCTCAGACTTCCGTCCTCACTCTCCTGGCCCCGAAGCCCTCATGTTTGGCAATTCCGGACCGACAATGAAGCACTCTGACTGCCCTCTAGAAAAAATATATTGCCTAATGAGCTGACCAGGCAGCTTAAATGAAGATAAACCTACACGGCACTCGAATGTACCCAAATTATATAGTCTAACCTGGGCACTAATGCACTGTCCGACACAACCTGAGCCCGGACCTGCTGACCAACACCCAGACAGCTGACCGCACGCTGAGCACATCAGACCCGCCATGGCCTTAGTTCATCATCTCTTCCCTACCTCAGTTTTCAGGCTTCAGAACCTAGACCTTATCTCCAATCACTGCCCACGGGTGACTGTGATGCAGAAATCAGAACTCTTCCTGACAAATAGCAAGAAACCTTGTGGTTGCCATGTTGTCCAACGTTCAGTGTAGGAGAAAACCGCATTCACCCTGAGGCCCCGCCCATTCTTGAGTGCGACGAGAGCATAAACACGCATTGTGACCTCAGCGTGAGTCCTGTCCTCTAGTAAGTCCTCTCAGTGGCTGGACCATTAGATGTCATAATGGGCTTGACATGTCCCTAGTCCCCAATTTTTAACCAGATTTCTGGTTGTCCAGTCGCCCCACCCCAGGGCTCTACTCTGGAATCCCTCATTTGGTGGGACATCTGAGGTGGAAAAACAAAATGAAACAAATCGACAACAACATCAAAAAAACGGACTTCTTCCATCCCCAGAATGACCGCAAACTCTTTGGACGGGACCGAACCCCCAGAGAGTAAGACTCGTCCATTTCCCATGAAGTCACCCGGCAATTTCACGACCATGAGTGACACGATATCCAGAGACAAAAACTTGAGCAAGAGCCTCACACTCGCCCTTTTTTCATATCCCGAAGTGTTCTCCTCATGGTCTGTAGATCAGTCCTGCCATACCTATGACCCAAAACATAAGCCGAGTTTGTGTTTTCAGACAACTGTCCAAACAGCTCTGGCCTACACACCCTACAGGCTCAGGGCCCTGGAGCCAAACCTGAGGACTGTACTTGCCCTCTCCAAGGGAATTGTATGTGCCCATTCCAATGGCCACAACCCTACTAGTAGGATAACCTCCAAAGTCCCTGAGGCCATCCCAATTGTTGTGGCTTCCCAGGACAAACAGGGGGCAATCTGAGCCCATTTGAGCACACACCTGCACTGAGACCCGTAGACTGATGTCCCCAGAGGTAAAAAGGAACGAACAGGCCCCTAGGCACTAATCGGATCCATTGCTTTGGTTTCCAGGCATCTCTCCTCAGAGGCCTGGATTTAAATACCAGCATATGGCTGTTTCTTGACTCACCCATCAGAACAAATCTCATCTACACTTTGGAAACATGCACGTTGGAGCTGTGTCAAAGCCTCTGTTTAGGAGAACCCTTCATGGCCCCAGGGCCACCGCTTCATTCCAAGGTCTCCATAGACACAAAAACATATTAGAACACATCCACAGGAGAGTCCATTTCAACTCAGCCTCCTCGGTTGCCCCCCACATCCAGCAGATCTAACCTGTCTTGTTGCTTGGAGACAATTGGAATGCGAGGTGGGCTACCCAGCCATCCATCCTTAGAACCCTGCTCGGAATCGTTGGCCTGGAGCCAACCAACAGGTCTCAATTGTCCTGCAGAAGAATCTTTGCAGTTTGGAGCTTCTCACAACTCCCATCGTGGGAAAACCCCCATGTCCTCATGATCCAACCCCCTTCAAGAAAGGGCCATCAGGGCTAAAAGTCCAACCTGAGCGATCGTCTGATCCTTGCCCTGACTTCAGATGCACGAGATCTCGATTGAGGTCTGTAGATTGTGCCTGCCATATCCTCATCCAGAAACCTAGGCCTAGCTTGGGTTCTCAGACTCCGTCCTCAGACTACTGGCCCACAAGCCCTCCAGTTTGGCAATCCAGAACTACAATGCCGCACTCTGCCTGCCCTACAGAAGTAAAACATTGCCCTCAGGGCTACCCCGAAGCCCCAAATGTGGATCAACCTGCAGGCCATTCGGCTGTACCCCAAACATATAGGCTGACCTGGGCACCATTTCCCCTTCAGACCCAGCCTGAGCCTGGACCTCCTGGTCCCACCCAGACAGCTGGCCGCACACTGAGCACATCGGACCCGCCATGGCCTTAGGTCGTCATCTCTTCCCAACTGCGGTTTTCAGGCTCCAGAACCTAGACCTTATCTCCAACCACTGCCCAGGGTTGAAAATGATGCAGAAATCAGAACTCTTTCCCCATGGCAAGAAACCTTGTGCTTAGCATGTTGTCCAACGTTCAGTGTAGTTGAAACAAGCGTGGCCCATGAGGCCCAGCCCATGCTTGCGGGCCACATTGGTCACAAACACACATTGTGACCCTCAGCCTGAGCCCAGTCCTCAGGTAAGGCCTCTCAGGGCCTATATGAAGAGACAGCATATTGGGCTTGCCATGCCCCCAGGCCCCAATTTTTAACCATAGTTCGGGGTGTCCCTTCACTCTTCCCCAGGGCTCTGCTTTGGAATTCCTCTTCTGGTGGGACACCAGAGGTAACACACCTGAAAGGAGTCCTCCCATCCCACAGATTGACGAAAAACAATTGGGATCGGGCCAAATCCACAGAGAGGAAGATTCGTCCATGGCCCATGAGACCTCCGCAACATTCCACGGCCATCGCTGAAACAAAATCCAGAGACAAAAGCCTGAGCAAGCGCCTCAGACTCGCTCATTCTTCATATCCTGAAGAGTTCTTCTCATGGTTTGTAGATCGGGCGTGCCATTCCTACGTCCCCAAACTTAAGCTGAGTTTGTGTTTTCAGTCTTCTGTCCTCAAAGTCCTGGGCCACACTCCCTCCAGGCTGGGGCCCCTGGAGCCACACATTAGGACTGCCCCCACCCAATCCATGGGAATTCTGCCCATTCCATTGTCAAAAATCGTACAAATTAGGAGAACCCTCCAAAGTCCCTGAGGCCATCCCAATAGTTTAGTTCGCCCGGGACAAAAAAGGGCGGTTGATACCAGCTGAGCATCTTTCTCCACTCATCTACCTCCACTCATACCAAGAAGATTGAACCAGACAGGACCCGAGGCCATTATCGGATCCATTGCTTTGGTTTACAGGCATGTCTCCTCAAAAGCCTGCATTCCAATACCAGCAGAGGGGATTTCCTGAGGCACCTAAAGAACAAATCTCGTCTCCACAAAGAAACTTGTGCATGGGAGCTATGCCAAAGCTTAGGAGAATACTTCAGGGTCCCGGTGCCACCTCCCCATTCCAAGGCCCTCATGGAAACAAACACACGTTAGGACCCATCCTCTGGAAAGTGCATTTCAACTCAGCCACCCCGGTTGCTCCCGCAGATCCATTAGATCTAAACTGTCTTGTTGCTAGGAGCAATTGGAAGGCGAGGCGGACTTCCCGGGCATCCATCCTCGAACGGTGCTCTGGAATCATTCCATATGGGATGTCCTGGAGCTGTCCAACAGGTCTCAATTGTCCCGCAGAAGGAATCCTTGAAGGGGGCATCCCACATCTCCCAACGTGGAAAACCTCCATGGCCTCGAGATTCCGCTCCCTTCATGAAGGGGCCGTCATGCACAGAAACTCCAACCTGAGCCAACGTCGGATCCTCGCCCTGACTTCAGATGCATGAGATATTGGTTCAGATCTGCAGGGGGTACCTGCCGTGCCCTCACCCTGCATCCGAAGTCTAGCTTGTGTTCTCAGACTACCGTCCTCACTCTCCTGGCCCCGAAGCCCTCAAGTTTGGCAATTCCGGACCGACAATGAAGCACTCTGCCTGCCCTCTAGAAAAAATATATTGCTTAATGAGCAGCCCAGGTAGCTAAAATGAAGATAAACCTACACGGCACTCGAATGTACCCAAATTATATAGTCTAACCTGGGCACTAATGCACTGTCTGACACAACCTGAGCCCGGACCTGCAGACCAACACCCAGACAGCTGACCGCACCCTGAGCACATCAGACCCGCCCTGGCCTTAGGTCATCATCTCTTCCCTACCTCAGTTTTCAGGCTTCAGACCCTAGACCTTATCTCCAATCACTGCCCACGGGTGACTGTGATGCAGAAATCAGAACTCTTCCTGACCCATGGCAAGAAACCTTGTGGTTGGCATGTTGTCCAACGTTCAGTGTAAAAGAAAACAGCATTCACCCTGAGGCCCAGCCCATTCTTGAGTGAGACGAAAGCATAAACACGCATTGTAACCTCAGCGTGATTCCTGTCCTCTAGTAAGTCCTCTCAGTGGCTTGACCATTAGATGTCATAATGGGCTTGACATGTCCCTAGTCCCCAATTTTTAACCCGATATCTGGTTGTCCAGTTGCCCCACCTCAGGGCTCTACTCTGGAATCCCTCATTTGGTGGGACATCTGAGGTTGAAAAACAAAATGAAACAAATCAACAACAACAAAAAAACGGACTTCTTCCATCCCCAGAATGACCCCAAACTCTTTGGACGGGACCGAACCCCCAGAGAGTAAGACTCGTACATTTCCCATGAAGTCACCCGGCAGTTTCAAGACTATGAGTGACACGATATCCAGAGACAAAAACTTGAGCAAGAGCCTCACACTCGCCCTTTTTTCATATCCCGAAGTGTTCTCCTCATGGTCTGTAGATCAGTCCTGCCATACCCATGACCCAAAACACAAGCCTAGTTTGTGTTTTCAGACAACTGTCCAAACAGCTCTGGCCTACACACCCTACAGGCTCAGGGCCCTGGAGCCAAACCTGAGGACTGTACTTGCCCTCTCCAAGGGAATTGTATGTGCCCATTCCAATGGCCACAACCCTACCAGTAGGATAACCTACAAATTCCCTGAGGCCATCCCAAGAGTTGTGGCTTCCCAGGACAAACAGGGGCAATCTGAGCCCATCTGAGCACTGACCTGCAGTCAGACCTGTAGACTGATGTCCCCAGAGGTAAAAAGGAATGAACAGGCCCCTAGGCACTAATCGGATCCATTGCTTTGCTTTCCAGGCATCTCTCCTCAGAGTCCTGTATTTCAATACCAGCATATGGCTGTTTCTTGACTCACCCATCAGAACAAATCTCATCTACACATGGGAAACATGAACGTTGGAGCTGTGTCAAAGCCTCTGTTAAGGAGAACCCTTCAGGGCCCCAGGGCCACCGCTTCATTCCAAGGTCTCCATAGACACAAAAACATATTAGGACAAATACACAGGAGAGTCCATTTCAACACAGCCTCCTCGGTTGCCCGCCACATCCAGCAGATCTAACCTGTCTTGTTGCTTGGAGACAATTGGAATGCGAGGTGGGCTACCCAGCCATCCATCCTTAGAACCCTGCTCGGAATCGTTGGCCTGGAGCCAACCAACAGGTCTCAATTGTCCTGCAGAAGAATCTTTGCAGTTTGGAGCTTCTCACAACTCCCATCGTGGGAAAACCCCCATGTCCTCGTGATCCAACCCCCCTCAAGAAAGGGCCATCAGGGTAGAAAGTCCAACCTGAGCGATCGTCTGATCCTTGCCCTGACTTCAGATGCACGAGATCTCGATTGAGGTCTGTAGATTGTGCCTGCCATATCCTCACCCAGAATCCTAGGCCTATCTTGGGTTCTCAGACTCCGTCCTCAGACTACTGGCCCACAAGCCCTCCAGTTGGGCAATCCAGAACTACAATGCCGCACTCTGCCTGCCCTACAGAAGTAAAACATTGCCCTCAGGGCTACCCCGAAACCCCAAATGAGGATCAACCTGTAGGCCATTCGGCTGTACCCCACACATATAGGCTGACATGGGCACTATTTCCCCTTCTGACCCAGCCTGAGCCTGGACCTCCTGGTCCCACCCAGACAGCTGGCCGCACACTGAGCACAAGGGACCGCCATGGCCTTAGGTCGTCATCTCTTCCCAACTGCGGTTTTCAGGCTCCAGAACCTAGACCTTATCTCCAACCACTGCCCTGGGTTTAAAATGATGCAGAAATCAGAACTCTTTCCCCATGGCAAGAAACCTTGTGCTTGGCATGTTGTCCAACGTTCAGTGTAGTTGAAACAAGCGTGGCCCATGAGGCCCAGCCCATGCTTGCGGGCCACATTGGTCACAAACACACATTGTGACTCTCAGCCTGAGCCCAGTCCTCAGGTAAGGCCTCTCAGGGCCTATATGAAGAGACAGCATATTGGGCTTGCCATGCCCCTAGGCCCCAATTTTTAACCATAGTTCGCGTTGTCCCTTCACTCTTCCCCAGGTCTCTGCTTTGGAATTCCTCTTTTGGTGGGACTCCTGAGGTAACAAACCTGAAAGGAGTCCTCCCATCCCACAGATTGACGAAAAACAATTGGGATCGGGCCAAATCCACAGAGAGGAAGATTCGTCCATGGCCCATGAGACCTCCCCAACATTCCACGGCCATCGCTGAAACAAAATCCAGAGACAAAAGCCTGAGCAAGCGCCTCAGACTCGCTCATTCTTCATATCCTGAAGAGTTCTTCTCATGGTTTGTAGATCGGACGTGCCATACCTACGTCCCCAAACTAAAGCAGAGTTTGTGTTTTCAGTCTTCTGTCCTCAAAGTCCTGGGCCACACTCCCTCCAGGCTGGGGCCCCTGGAGCCATACATTAGGACTGCCCCCACCCAATCCATGGCAATTCTGCCCATTCCATTGTCAAAAATCGTACAAATTAGGAGAACCCTCCAAAGTCCCTGAGGCCATCCCAATAGTGTAGGTCGCCCGGGACAAAAAAGGGCGGTTGATACCGGCTGAGCATCTACCTCCACTCATCTACCTCCACTCATACCAAGAAGATTGAACCAGACAGGACCCGAGGCCATTATCGGATCCATTGCTTTGGTTTACAGGCATGTCTCCTCAAAAGCCTGCATTCCAATACCAGCAGAGGGGATTTCCTGAGGCACCCATCAGAACAAATCTCGTCTCCACAAGGAAACTTGTGCATGGGAGCTATGCCAAAGCTTAGGAGAATACTTCAGGGTCCCGGTGCCACCTCCCCATTCCAAGGCCCTCATGGACACAAACACACGTTAGGTCCCATTATCTGGAAAGTGCATTTCAACTCAGCCACCCCGGTTGCTCACGCAGTTCCATTAGATCTAAACTGTCTTTTTGCTATTAGACAATTGGAAGGCGAGGTGGACTTCCCAGGCATCCATCCTAGAACGGTGCTCTGGAGTCATTCCATATGGGATGTCCTGGAGCTGTCCAACAGGTCTCAATTGTCCCGCAGAAGGAATCCTTGAAGGGGGCATCCCACATCTCCCAACGTGGAAAACCTCCATGGCCTCGAGATTCCGCTCCCTTCATGAAGGGGCCGTCATGCACAGAAACTCCAACCTGAGCCAACGTCGGATCCTCGTCCTGACTTCAGATGCATGAGATATTGGTTCAGATCTGCAGGGGGTACCTGCCGTGCCCTCACCCTGAATCCGAAGTCTAGCTTGTGTTCTCAGACTTCCGTCCTCACTCTCCTGGCCCCGAGGCCTCAAGTTTGGCAATTCCGGACCGACAATGAAGCACTCTGCCTGCCCTCTGGAAAAAATATATTGCCTAATGAGCAGCCCAGGCAGCTTAAATGAAGATAAACCTACACGGCACTCGAATGTACCCAAATTATATAGTCTAACCTGGGCACTAATGCACTGTCTGACAAACCTGAGCCAGGACCTGCTGAACAACACCCAGACAGCTGACCGCACCCTGAGCACATCAGACCCGCCCTGGCCTTAGGTCATCATCTCTTCCCTACTTCAGTTTTCAGACTTCAGAACCTAGACCTTATCTCCAATCACTGCCCACGGGTGACTGTGATGCAGAAATCAGAACTCTTCCTGACCCATGGCAGGAAACCTTGTGGTTGGCATGTTGTCCAACGTTCAGTGTAGGAGAAACCAGCATTCACCCTGAGGCCCCGCCCATTCTTGAGTGCGACGAGAGCATAAACACGCATTGTGACCTCAGCGTGAGTCCTGTCCTCTAGTAAGTCCTCTCAGTGGCTGGACCATTAGATGTCATAATGGGCTTGACATGTCCCTAGTCCCCAATTTTTAACGAGATTTCTGTTTGTCCAGTCGCCCCACACCAGGGCTCTTCTCTGGAATCCCTCATTTGGTGGGACATCTGAGGTGGAAAAACAAAATGAAACAAATCGACAAGAACAACAAAAAAACGGACTTCTTCCATCCCCAGAATGACCGCAAACTCTTTGGACGGGACCGAACCCCCAGAGAGTAAGACTCGTCCATTTCCCATGAAGTCACCCGGCAATTTCACGACCATGAGTGACACGATATCCAGAGACAAAAACTTGAGCAAGAGCCTCACACTCGCCCTTTTTTCATATCCCGAAGTGTTCTCCTCATGGTCTGTAGATCAGTCCTGCCATACCTATGACCCAAAACATAAGCCGAGTTTGTGTTTTCAGACAACTGTCCAAACAGCTCTGGCCTACACACCCTACAGGCTCAGGGCCCTGGAGCCAAACCTGAGGACTGTACTTGCCCTCTCCAAGGGAATTGTATGTGCCCATTCCAATGGCCACAACCCTACTAGTAGGATAACCTCCAAAGTCCCTGAGGCCATCCCAAGAGTTGTGGCTTCCCAGGACAAACAGGGGCAATCTGAGCCCATCTGAGCACCTACCCGCACTCAGACCCGTAGACTGATGTCCCCAGAGGTAAAAAGGAACGAACAGGCCCCTAGGCACTAATCGGATCCATTGCTTTGGTTTCCAGGCATCTCTCCTCAGAGGCCTGGATTTCAATACCAGCATATGGCTGTTTCTTGACTCACCCATCAGAACAAATCTCATCTACACATGGGAAACATGAACGTTGGAGCTGTGTCAAAGCCTCTGTTTAGGAGAACCCTTAAGGGCCCCAGGGCCACCGCTTCATTCCAAGGTCTCCATAGACACAAAAACATATTAGGACACATCCACAGGAGGGTCCATTTCAACTCTGCCTCCTCGGTTGCCGCCCACATCCAGCAGATCTAACCTGTCTTGTTGCTTGGAGACAATTGGAATGCGAGGTGGGCTACCCAGCCATCCATCCTTAGAACCCTGCTCGGAATCGTTGGCCTGGAGCCAACCAACAGGTCTCAATTGTCCTGCAGAAGAATCTTTGCAGTTTGGAGCTTCTCACAACTCCCATCGTGGGAAAACCCCCATGTCCTCGTGATCCAACCCCCTTCAAGAAAGGGCCATCAGGGCAGAAAGTCCAACCTGAGCGATCGTCTGATCCTTGCCCTGACTTCAGATGCACGAGATGTCTATTGAGGTCTGTTGACTGTGCCTGCCATATCCTCACCCAGAAACCTAGGCCTAGCTTGGGTTCTCAGACTCCGTCCTCAGACTACTGGCCCACAAGCCCTCCAGTTTGGCAATCCAGAACTACAATGCTGCACTCTGCCTGCCCTACAGAAGTAAAATATTGCCCTCAGGGCTACCCCGAAACCCCAAATGAGGATCAACCTGCAGGCCATTCGGCTGTACCCCAAACATATAGGCTGACCTGGGCACTATTTCCTTTTCTGACCCAGCCTGAGCCTGGACCTCCTGGTCCCACCCAGACAGCTTGCTGCACACTGAGCACATCGGACCCGCCATGGCCTTAGGTCGTCATCTCTTCCCAACTGCGGTTTTCTAGCTCCAGAACCTAGACCTTATCTCCAACCACTGCCCAGGGTTGAAAATGATGCAGAAATCAGAACTCTTTCCCCATGGCAAGAAACCTTGTGCTTGGCATGTTGTCCAACGTTCAGTGTAGTTGAAACAAGCGTGGCCCATGAGGCCCAGCCCATGCTTGCGGGCCCCATTGGTCACAAACACACATTGTGACCCTCAGCCTGAGCCCAGTCCTCAGGTAAGGCCTCTCAGGGCCTATATGAAGAGACAGCATATTGGGCTTGCCATGCCCCTAGGCCCCAATTTTTAACCATAGTTCGGGTTGTCCCTTCACTCTTCCCCAGGTCTCTGCTTTGGAATTCCTCTTTTGGTGGGACTCCTGAGGTAACAAAGCTGAAAGGAGTCCTCCCATCCCACAGATTGACGAAAAACAATTGGGATCGGGCCAAATCCACAGAGAGGAAGATTCGTCCATGGCCCATGAGTCTTCCCCAACATTCCACGGCCATCGCTGAAACAAAATCCAGAGACAAAAGCCTGAGCAAGCGCCTCAGACTCGCTCATTCTTCATATCCTGAAGAGTTCTTCTCATGGTTTGTAGATCGGGCGTGCCATACCTACGTCCCCAAACTAAAGCAGAGTTTGTGTTTTCAGTCTTCTGTCCTCAAAGTCCTGGGCCACACTCCCTCCAGGCTGGGGCCCCTGGAGCCACACATTAGGACTGCCCCCACCCAATCCATGGGAATTCTGCCCATTCCATTGTCAAAAATCGTACAAATTAGGAGAACCCTCCAAAGTCCCTGAGGCCATCCCAATAGTGTAGGTCGACCGGGACAAAAAAGGGCGGTTGATACCAGCTGAGCATCTACCTCCACTCATCTACCTCCACTCATACCAAGAAGATTGAACCAGACTGGACCCGAGGCCATTATCGGATCCATTGCTTTGGTTTACAGGCATGTCTCCTCAAAAACCTGGATTCCAATACCAGCAGAGGGGATTTCCTGAGGCACCCATCAGAACAAATCTCGTCTCCACAAGGAAACTTGTGCATGGGAGCTATGCCAAAGCTTAGGAGAATACTTCAGGGTCCCGGTGCCACCTCCCCATTCCAAGGCCCTCATGGACACAAACACACGTTAGGTCCCATTCTCTGGAAAGTGCATTTCCACTCAGACACCCTGGTTGCTCCCGCAGATCCATTAGATCTAAACTGTCTTGTTGCTAGGAGACAATTGGAAGGCGAGGCGGACTTCCAAGGCATCCATCCTCGAACGGTGCTCTGGAGTCATTCCATATGGGATGTCCTGGAGCTGTCCAACAGGTCTCAATTGTCCCGCAGAAGGAATCCCTGAAGGGGGCATCCCACATCTCCCAACGTGGAAAACCTCCATGGCCTCGAGATTCCGCTCCCTTCATGAAGGGGCCGTCATGCACAGAAACTCCAACTTGAGCCAACGTCGGATCCTCGCCCTGACTTCAGATGCATGAGATATTGGTTCAGATCTGCAGGGGGTACCTGCCGTGCTCTCACCCTGAATCCGAAGTCTAGCTTGTGTTCTCAGACTTCCGCCCTCACTCTCCTGGCCCCGAAGCCCTCAAGTTTGGCAATGAAGCACTCTGCCTGCCCTCTAGAAAAAATATATTGCCTAATGAGCAGCCCAGGCAGCTTAAATGAAGATAAACCTACAGGGCACTCGAATGTACCCAAATTATATAGTCTAACCTGGGCACTAATGCACTGTCTGACACATCCTGAGCCCGGACCTGCTGACCAACACCCAGACAGCTGACCGCACCCTGAGCACATCAGACCCGCCCTGGCCTTAGGTCATCATCTCTTCCCTACTTCACTTTTCAGACTTCAGAACCTAGACCTTATCTCCAATCACTGCCCACGGGTGACTGTGATGCAGAAATCAGAACTCTTCCTGACCGATGGCAAGAAACCTTGTGGTTGGCATGTTGTCCAACGTTCAGTGTAGGAGAAACCAGCATTCACCCTGAGGTCCCGCCCATTCTTGAGTGCGACGAGAGCATAAACACGCATTGTGACCTCAGCGTGAGTCCTGTCCTCTAGTAAGTCCTCTCAGTGGCTGGACCATTAGATGTCATAATGGGCTTGACATGTCCCTAGTCCCCAATTTTTAACCAGATTTCTGGTTGTCCAGTCGCCCCACCCCAGGGCTCTACTCTGGAATCCCTCAATTGGTGGGACATCTGAGGTGGAAAAACAAAATGAAACAAATCGAGAACAACAACAAAAAAACGGACTTCTTCCATCCCCAGAATGACCCCAAACTCTTTGGAGGGGACCGAACCCCCAGAGAGTTAGACTCGTCCATTTCCCATGAAGTCACCCGGCAATTTCACGACCATGAGTGACACGATATCCAGAGACAAAAACTTGAGCAAGAGCCTCACACTCGCCCTTTTTTCATATCCAGAAGTGTTCTCCTCATGGTCTGTAGATCAGTCCTGCCAAACCTATGACCCAAAACATAAGCCGAGTTTGTGTTTTCAGACAACTGTCCAAACAGCTCTGGCCTACACACCCTACAGGCTCAGGGCCCTGGAGCCAAACCTGAGGACTGTACTTGCCCTCTCCAAGGGAATTGTATGTGCCCATTCCAATGGACACAACCCTACTAGTAGGATAACCTCCAAAGTCCCTGAGGCCATCCCAAGAGTTGTGGCTTCCCAGGACAAACAGGGGCAATCTGAGCCCATCTGAGCACCTACCTGCACTCAGACCCGTAGACTGATGTCCCCAGAGGTAAAAAGGAACGAACAGGCCCCTAGGCACTAATCGGATCCATTGCTTTGGTTTCCAGGCTTCTCTCCTCAGAGGCCTGGATTTCAATACCAGCATATGGCTGTTTCTTGACTCACCCATCAGAACAAATCTCATCTACACATGGGAAACATGCACGTTGGAGCTGTGTCAAAGCCTCTGTTTAGGAGAACCCTTCAGGGCCCCAGGGCCACCGCTTCATTCCAAGGTCTCCATAGACACAAAAACATATTAGGACACATCCACAGGAGGGTCCATTTCAACTCAGCCTCCTCGGTTGCCCCCCACATCCAGCAGATCTAACCTGTCTTGTTGCTTGGAGACCATTGGAATGCGAGGTGGGCTACCCAGCCATCCATCCTTAGAACCCTGCTCGGAATCGTTGGCCTGGAGCCAACCAAGAGGTCTCAATTGTCCTGCAGAAGAATCTTTGCAGTTTGGAGCTTGCCACAACTCCCATCGTGGGAAAACCCCCATGTCCTCGTGATCCAACCCCCTTCAAGAAAGGGCCATCAGGGCAGAAAGTCCAACCAGAGCGATCGTCTGATCCTTGCCCTGACTTCAGATGCACGAGATCTCGATTGAGGTCTGTTGACTGTGCCTGCCATATCCTCACCCAGAAACCTAGGCCTAGCTTGGGTTCTCAGACTCTGTCCTCAGACTACTGGCCCACAAGCCCTCCAGTTTGGCAATCCAGAACTACAATGCTGCACTCTGCCTGCCCTACAGAAGTAAAATATTGCCCTCAGGGCTACCCCGAAACCCCAAATGAGGATCAACCTGCAGGCCATTCGGCTGTACCCCAAACATATAGGCTGACCTGGGCACCATTTCCCCTTCTGACCCAGCCTGAGCCTGGACCTCCTGGTCCCACCCAGACAGCTGGCCGCACACTGAGCACATCGGACCCGCCATGGCCTTAGGTCGTCATCTCTTCCCAACTGCGGTTTTCAGGCTCCAGAACCTAGAACTTATCTCCAACCACTGCCCAGGGTTGAAAATGATGCAGAAATCAGAACTCTTTCCCCATGGCAAGAAACCTTGTGCTTGGCATGTTGTCCAACGTTCAGTGTAGTTGAAACAAGCGTGGCCCATGAGGCCCAGCCCATGCTTGCGGGCCCCATTGGTCACAAACACACATTGTGACCCTCAGCCTGAGCCCAGTCCTCAGGTAAGGCCTCTCAGGGCCTATATGAAGAGACAGCATATTGGGCTTGCCATGCCCCTAGGCCCCAATTTTTAACCATAGTTCGGGTTGTCCCTTCACTCTTCCCCAGGTCTCTGCTTTGGAATTCCTCTTTTGGTGGGACTCCTGAGGTAACAAAGCTGAAAGGAGTCCTCCCATCCCACAGATTGACGAAAAACAATTTGGATCGGGCCAAATCCACAGAGAGGAAGATTCGTCCATGGCCCATGAGACTTCCCCAACATTCCACGGCCATCGCTGAAACAAAATCCAGAGACAAAAGCCTGAGCAAGCGCCTCAGACTCGCTCATTCTTCATATCCTGAAGAGTTCTTCTCATGGTTTGTAGATCGGGCGTGCCATACCTATGTCCCCAAACTAAAGCAGAGTTTGTGTTTTCAGTCTTCTGTCCTCAAAGTCCTGGACCACACTCCCTCCAGGCTGGGGCCCCTGGAGCCACACATTAGGACTGCCCCCACCCAATCCATGGGAATTCTGCCCATTCCATTGTCAAAAATCGTACAAATTAGGAGAACCCTCCAAAGTCCCTGAGGCCATCCCAATAGTGTAGGTCGCCCGGGACAAAAAAGGGCGGTTGATACCGGCTGAGCATCTACCTCCACTCATCTACCTCCACTCATACCAAGACGATTGAACCAGACAGGACCCGAGGCCATTATCGGATCCATTGCTTTGGTTTACAGGCATGTCTCCTCAAAAGCCTGGATTCCAATACCAGCAGAGGGGATTTCCTGAGGCACCCATCAGAACAAATCTCGTCTCCACAAGGAAACTTGTGCATGGGAGCTATGCCAAAGCTTAGGAGAATACTTCAGGGTCCCGGTGCCACCTCCCCATTCCAAGGCCTTCATGGACACAAAGACACGTTAGGTCTCATTCTCTGGAAAGTGCATTTCAACTCAGCCACCCCGGTTGCTCACGCAGTTCCATTAGATCTAAACTGTCTTTTTGCTAGGAGACAATTGGAAGGCGAGGCGGACTTCCCAGGCATCCATCCTCGAACGGTGCTCTGGAGTCATTCCATATGGGATGTCCTGGAGCTGTCCAACTGGTCTCAATTGTCCCGCAGAAGGAATCCTTGAAGGGGGCATCCCACATCTCCCAACGTGGAAAACCTCCATGGCCACGAGATTCCGCTCCCTTCATGAAGGGGCCGTCATGCACAGACACTCCAACCTGAGCCAACGTCGGATCCTCGCCCTGACTTCAGATGCATGAGATATTGGTTCAGATCTGCAGGGGGTACCTGCCGTGCCCTCACCCTGAATCCGAAGACTAGCTTGTGTTCTCAGACTTCCGTCCTCACTCTCCTGGCCCCGAAGCCCTCAAGTTTGGCAATTCCGCACCGACAATGAAGCACTCTGCCTGCCCTCTAGAAAAAATATATTGCCTAATGAGCAGCCCAGGCAGCTTAAATGAAGATAAACCTACAGGGCACTCGAATGTACCCAAATTATATAGTCTAACCTGGGCACTAATGCACTGTCTGACACATCCTGAGCCCGGACCTGCTGACCAACACCCAGGCAGCTGACCGCACCCTGAGCACATCAGACCCGCCCTGGCCTTAGGTCATCATCTCTTCCCTACTTCAGTTTTCAGACTTCAGAACCTAGACCTTATCTCCAATCACTGCCCACGGGTGACTGTGATGCAGAAATCAGAACTCTTCCTGACCCATGGCAAGAAACCTTGTGGTTGGCATGTTGTCCAACGTTCAGTGTAGGAGAAACCAGCATTCACACTGAGGCCCTGCCCATTCTTGAGTGCGACGAGAGCATAAACACGCATTGTGACCTCAGCGTGAGTCCTGTCCTCTAGTAAGTCCTCTCAGTGGCTGGACCATTAGATGTCATAATGGGCTTGACATGTCCCTAGTCCCCAATTTTTAACCAGATTTCTGGTTGTCCAGTCGCCCCACCCCAGGGCTCTACTCTGGAATCCCTCATTTGGTGGGACATCTGAGGTTGAAAAACAAAATGAAACAAATCGACAACAACAACAAAAAAACGGACTTCTTCCATCCCCAGAATGACCGCAAACTCTTTGGACGGGACCGAACCCCCAGAGAGTAAGACTCGTCCATTTTCCATGAAGTCACCCGGCAATTTCACGACCATGAGTGACACGATATCCAGAGACAAAAACTTGAGCAAGAGCCTCACACTCGCCCTTTTTTCATATCCCGAAGTGTTCTCCTCATGGTCTGTAGATCAGTCCTGCCATACCTATGACCCAAAACATAAGCCGAGTTTGTGTTTTCAGACAACTGTCCAAACAGCTCTGGCCTACACACCCTACAGGCTCAGGGCCCTGGAGCCAAACCTGAGGACTGTACTAGCCCTCTCCAAGGGAATTGTATGTGCCCATTCCAATGGCCACAACCCTACTAGTAGGATAACCTCCAAAGTCCCTGAGGCCATCCCAAGAGTTGTGGCTTCCCAGGACAAACAGGGGCAATCTGAGCCCATCTGAGCACCTACCTGCACTCAGACCCGTAGACTGATGTCCCCAGAGGTAAAAAGGAACGAACAGGCCCCTAGGCACTAATCGGATCCATTGCTTTGGTTTCCAGGAAACTCTCCTCAGAGGCCTGGATTTCAATACCAGCATATGGCTGTTTCTTGACTCACCCATCAGAACAAATCTCATCTACACATGGGAAACATGCACGTTGGAGCTGTGTCAAAGCCTCTGTTTAGGAGAACCCTTCAGGGCCCCAGGGCCACCGCTTCATTCCAAGGTCTCCATAGACACAAAAACATATTAGGACACATCCACAGGAGAGTCCATTTCAACTCAGCCTCCTCGGTTGCCCCCCACATCCAGCAGATCTAACCTGTCTTGTTGCTTGGAGACCATTGGAATGCGAGGTGGGCTACCCAGCCATCCATCCTTAGAACCCTGCTCGGAATCGTTGGCCTGGAGCCAACCAACAGGTCTCAATTGTCCTGCAGAAGAATCTTTGCAGTTTGGAGCTTCTCACAACTCCCATCGTGGGAAAACCCCCATGTCCTCGTGATCCAACCCCCTTCAAGAAAGGGCCATCAGTGCAGAAAGTCCAACCTGAGCGATCGTCTGATCCTTGCCCTGACTTCAGATGCACGAGATCTCGATTGAGGTCTGTAGATTGTGCCTGCCATATCCTCACCCAGAAACCTAGGCCTAGCTTGGGTTCTCAGACTCTGTCCTCAGACTACTGGCCCACAAGCCCTCCAGTTTGGCAATCCAGAACTACAATGCCGCACTCTGCCTGCCCTACAGATGTAAAATATTGCCCTCAGGGCTACACCGAAACCCCAAATGAGGATCAACCTGCAGGCCATTCGGCTGTACCCCAAACATATAGGCTGACCTGGGCACTATTTCCCCTTCTGACCCAGCCTGAGCCTGGACCTCCTGGTCCCACCCAGACAGCTGGCCGCACACTGAGCACATCGGACCCGCCATGGCCTTAGGTCGTCATCTCTTCCCAACTGCGGTTTTCAGGCTCCAGAACCTAGACCTTATCTCCAACCAATGCCCAGGGTTGAAAATGATGCAGAAATCAGAACTCATTCCCCATGGCAAGAAACCTTGTGCTTGGCATGTTGTCCAACGTTCAGTGTAGTTGAAACAAGCGTGGCCCATGAGGCCCAGCCCATGCTTGCGGGCCACATTGGTCACAAACACACATTGTGACCCTCAGCCTGAGCCCAGTCCTCAGGTAAGGCCTCTCAGGGCCTATATGAAGAGACAGCATATTGGGCTTGCCATGCCCCTAGGCCCCAATTTTTAACCATAGTTCGGGTTGTCCCTTCACTCTTCCCCAGGGCTCTGCTTTGGAATTCCTCTTTTGGTGGGACACCTGAGGTAACAAACCTGAAAGGAGTCCTCCCATCCCACAGATTGACGAAAAACAATTGGGATCGGGCCAAATCCACAGAGAGGAAGATTCGTCCATGGCCCAAGAGACCTCCCCAACATTCCACGGCCATCGATGAAACAAAATCCAGAGACAAAAGCCTGAGCAAGCGCCTCACCTCGCTCATTCTTCATATCCTGAAGAGTTCTTCTCATGGTTTGTAGATCGGGCATGCCATACCTACGTCCCCAAACTTAAGCTGAGTTTGTGTTTTCAGTCTTCTGTCCTCAAAGTCCTGGGCCACACTCCCTCCAGGCTGGGGCCCCTGGAGCCACACATTAGGACTGCCCCCACCCAATCCATGGGAATTCTGCCCATTCCATTGTCAAAAATCGTACAAATTAGGAGAACCCTCCAAAGTCCCTGAGGCCATCCCAATAGTGTAGATCGCCCGGGACAAAAAAGGGCTGTTGATACCTGCTGAGCATCTTCCTCCACTCATCTACCTCCACTCATACCAAGAAGATTGAACCAGACAGGACCCGAGGCCATTATTGGATCCATTGCTTTGGTTTACAGGCATGTCTCTTCAAAAGCCTGGATTTCAATACCAGCAGAGGGGTTTTCCTGAGGCACCCATCAGAACAAATCTCGTCTCCACAAGGAAACTTGTGCATGGGAGCTATGCCAAAGCTTAGGAGAATACTTTAGTGTCCCGGTGCCACCTCCCCATTCCAAGGCCCTCATGGACACAAACACACATTAGGACCCATCCTCTGGAAAGTGCATTTCAACTCAGCCACCCCGGTTGCTCCCGCAGAGCCATTAGATCTAAACTATCTTGTGGCTAGGAGACAATTGGACGGCGAGGCGGACTTCCCAGGCATCCATCCTCGAATGGTGCTCTGGAGTCATTCCATATGGGATGTCCTGGAGCTGTCCAACAGGTCTCAATTGTCCCGCAGAAGGAATCCTTGAAGGGGGCATCCCACATCTCCCAACGTGGAAAACCTCCATGGCCTCGAGATTTCGCTCCCTTCATGAAGGGGCCGTCATGCACAGAAACTCCAACCTGAGCCAACGTCGGATCCTCGACCTGACTTCAGATGCATGAGATATTGGTTCAGATCTGCAGGGGGTACCTGCCGTGCCCTCACCCTGAATCCGAAGTCTTGTGTTCTCAGACTTCCGTCCTCACTCTCCTGGCCCCGAAGCCCTCATGTTTGGCAATTCTGGACCGACAATGAAGCACTCTGCCTGCCCTCTAGAAAAAATATAGTGCCTAATGAGCTGACCAGGCAGCTTAAATGAAGACAAACCTACACGGCACTGGAATGTACCCAAATTATATAGTCAAACCTGGGCACTAATGCACCATCTGACACAACCTGAGGCCGGACCTGCTGACCAACACCCAGACAGATGACCACACCCTGAGCACAAAAGACCCGCCCTGGCCTTAGGTCATCATCTCTTCCCTACCTCAGTTTTCAGGCTTCAGAACCTAGACCTTATCTCCAATTCCTGCCCACGGGTGACTCTGATGCAGATATCAGAACTCTTCCTGACCCATGGCAAGAAACCTTGTGGTTGGCATGTTGTCCAACGTTCAGTGTAGGAGAAAACAGCATTCACCCTGAGGCCCCGCCCATTCTTGAGTGCGACGAGAGCATAAACACGCATTGTGACCTCAGCGTGAGTCCTGTCCTCTAGTAAGTCCTCTCAGTGGCTGGACCATTAGATGTCATAATGGGCTTGACATGTCCCTAGTCCCCAATTTTTAACCAGATTTCTGGTTGTCCAGTCGCCCCACCCCAGGGCTCTACTCTGGAATCCCTCATTTGGTGGGACATCTGAGGTGGAAAAACAAAATGAAACAAATCGACAACAACAACAAAAAAACGGACTTCTTCCATCCCCAGAATGACCGCAAACGCTTTGGACGGGACCGAACCCCCAGAGAGTAAGACTCGTCCATTTCCCATGAAGTCACCCGGCAATTTCACGACCATGAGTGACACGATATCCAGAGACAAAAACTTGAGCAAGAGCCTCACACTCGCCCTTTTTTCATATCCCGAAGTTTTCTCCTCATGGTCTGTAGATCAGTCCTGCCATACCTATGACCCAAAACATAAGCCGAGTTTGTGTTTTCAGACAACTGTCCAAACAGCTCTGGCCTACACACCCTACAGGCTCAGGGCCCTGGAGCCAAACCTGAGGACTGTACTAG
>NW_028134014.1:0-53000 GCF_964662115.1 Mustela nivalis | reverse complement strand
ACTTCGCTGGCTTCCTGATTGTGCCCAAAGCCGGGAACCAGCTTCCCCAGCACAGGCCTGGGCTGAGATGCCTGCCCGCAATCTGTTTGAGCAGTTTCCTAGTTTCCATGCAAGGTCTCCCATTGCATCATGGTACGCGGGAATCACTTCGACCTGGATGTTTGGGTTTTTTGTTTGTTTTTTGATTATTGGTTATTACATGACCTCCATGGTAGGTGCTCCACAAAGGGAGTGAAAAGAGGACGCCTGATACATAGGCATATGGCCATTCTAGAAAAAGAGCTTGGGGTTCTCTGGGAAGCGCGGCATTGGTCCTTGCACTATGTTTTAATAGAAATGGGATTATGCACCAACTTACTTAAATGAGCATAGTTTGAAATCGTTTACTGAGAATAAATATTTAAAACAGTTATATTTTAGTTATATTTAGTTATATTTTAACTAAATAATCAATCATAAATCTATTGCACTAAGGTTACAGGCAATTTAAACGCAATACCACTCTCTTCAGGGTTTTAAATAATCCGTGTCTGTCTTGGCACATGAGATTGCAAAGATAGGAAATGGTTTGTAAAAGATCATATAATAGCTTTTACTATACGGTATCAGCAATTTATCCTAAAGGAGCGGCCACCAGCTAAAAACTCAGCTTTGAAAAATGCAGAAAAGCAGCAAACGTTTACATACCCTCTTGTTGACCAGAGGCATGCATTGTGCACCTCATCATCTCTTCGTGGTTCTGAGGCCCTTGGCGCTCAGTAGTTTAGTGTCTTATTCTCTAGAATAGGCCATTGAAGAAATACCAGGCCCCGAGAAGAAGGTCCTGCTGGGTGTCTGAAGAAAGTACAACCTTTTAGATGAAGCTTTCTGGGGAATTTGTTAGTGGTTTGGTCTGCTTCTGATAGGAAGGGAAATTTTAGTTTTAAAGATTTTATTTATTTATTTGATAGAGATCACAAGTAGGAAGAGAGGCAGGCAGAGAGAGAGGAAGAAACAGGCTTCCTGCTGAGAAGTGAGCCTGATGTGGGGCTCGATCCCAGGACCCTGGAATCATGACCTGAGCCAAAGGCAGAGGCTTTAACTCACTCTGCCACCCAAATGCCCAAGAAAATTTTTTTTAAAGATTTTATTTATTTATTTGACAGACAGAGATCACAAGTAGGCAGAGAGAGAAGTGGAAGCAGGCTCCCTGCTGAGCAGAGAGCCAGACATGGGGCTCAATCCCAGGACCCTAGGATCATGACCTGAGCCGAACGCAAAGGCCCAGTGAGCCAAATTCACTGAGCCACTCGGGTGCCCCAGGAAGGGAAATTTTTTAAGAGTATTTTCTCTTTGAATCCATTTTGAGGTTTGGTTTGTGGTTCTTTCTGACTTCTCATGAAGATGGAATCTCTTCTGAGGTTGCTTGTCAGGAACCGCATATCCAATCGACCTATCTTGTTAGCAATAAATAAATAAATAAATAAATAAATGCTCAAGTGTTGGTATAAAGCTATTATGCTTTTCAAAATCCCGAACTATAATTCATGTATCATGGTCATTCTTTATCAAATCAAACAGGAGAGAGGTGGCAGAAATGCTCTTTCAGGTTAATGTTTTTACAAGGAAGATTGACTTATGAACCTACTTTGTTATTCCCTTCCATTCAATTTCCCTGTACCTCCTTTTCTATGAATTGTAACGGTAAACCATCATTATTTTTATTGTTGGCACATGAGAATTAGAGATCAATGCCCAAGTGAAAGCAGAAGGCAGGTTTATTAAAGCAACAGCACACTATCTAAGGGAGAGCAGGTGGTATTCCATGAGGTAAAGCTGGCCCTTACTTTGTTTTGGGATTGGATATTTCTTGGTCTTTTTGAAGTGGGAGGGCCTTCAACATGCAGTGGATTGATCTCTAATGGAGGCTGCTTCCAATCATTTGGGGGACTCCTACCCCATGTTGGGAAAAGGAGTTGTTGTCATTTTTATTTTATTTTTTTCAGGGTTCCAAAATTCACTGTTTATGCACCACACCCAGTGCTCCATGCAAAATGTGCCCTCCATAACTCCCATTAACAGGCTTACCCAACCCTCTGCCCCCTCCCCTCAAAACTCTCAGTTTGTTTCTCAGAGTCTCTCATGGTCTGTCTCCCCCTCCAATTTCCCCCCCTCAGTTCTCCTCTTGATCACCCAGTCTGTGTTATTCTTTATGCTCCACAGTTAAGTGAAACCATATGAAAATTGACAATCTCTGCTTGAATTATTCCACTCAGGAAAATCTCCTCCAGTCCCGTCCATGTTGTTACAAAAGTTGGGTATCTTTCCTTTCAGAAGGAAGCATAATACTCCATTGTAAAAATGGATCATATCTTCTTTATTCGTTCATCCATTGAAGGTCATCTTGGTTCTTTCCAAAGTTTAATGACTGTGGCCATTGGTGCTATAGGTACAGATGTCCCTTCTTTTCACTGCATCTGTATCTTAGGGGTAAATACTCAGTAGTGCAATTGCAGTGTCATAGGGTAGCTCTAATTTTAATTTCTTAAGGAGTCTCCACACTGTATCCCAAAGTAGCTGCACCAACTGGCATTCTCACCAATAGTGTAAGAGGGTTCCCCATTCTCCACATCCTCTCCAACACTTGTTGTTTATTGCCTTGTTAATTTTGGCCATTCTAACTGTGTAAGGTGGTATCCCAATGTGCTTTTGATTTGAATCTCCCTGATGGCTAATGATGATGACCATTTTCTCATGCATCTGTTTGCCATTTGTATGTCTTCTTTGGAGAAGTGTCTGTTCATGTCTTCTGCCCATTTTTTGACATGATTATCTGTTTTTTGTGTGTTGAGTTTGAGGAGTTCTTTATAGATCTTGGATATCAGCCCTTTATCTGTAATGTCATTTGTGAAAATCTTCTCCCTTTCCGTGGGTTGTCTCTTCATTTTGTTGACTGTTTCCTTTACTGTGCAGAAACTTTTGATCTTGATGAAGTCCCAAAAGTTCATTTTTGCTTTTGTTTCCTTTGTCTTTAGAGACATGTCTTGAAAGAATTTGCTGTGGCCAGTTTCCAAGAGGTTACTGCCTATGTTCTCCTCTAGGATTTTGATAGACTCCTGCCTCACGTTGAGGTCGTTTGTCCATTTCGAATTTATTTTTATGTATGGTATAAGAGAATGGTTGAGTGTCATTCTTCCAAACATAGCTGTCCAATGTTTCCAGCACCATTGATTGAAGAGGCTGTCTTTTTTCCACTGTATAATTTTCTCTGCTTTGTCAAAGATTTTTTGACCATAGAGTTGATGGTCCATATCTGGGCACTCTACTCTAATCCACAGGTCTACATGTCTTTTTAACCCACATAGCCACCCTGGTGCCCCTTTTAAGCTATTTTTTAAAAGTACAGTCATTCTTTTTTCTTAAGATTTTATTTATTTATTTATTTGACAGAGAGAAATCACAAGTAGACGGAGGGCAGGCAGAAAGAGAGAGAGTGAGAGAGAGAGAGAAGCAGACTCCCTGCTGAGCAGAGAGCCTGATGCAGGATTTGATCCCAGGACCCTGAGATCATGACCTGAGCTGAAGGCAGTGGCTTAATCCACTGAGCCACCTAGGCGCCCCTAAGCTATTTTTTAAATCTCTGTTCCAATAACACTTTGATTGCCATATAAAGTTAACCACATCATCTTTTTTAGGTAAGTAATTGTACTTTTTAAGTGCATAGTTATTTTGGTCCATGAGTTCAGCTCCTCTTACGATCATCAAATCTCTGTAAAGTCTGGGTATGCTAGGATTTTCTAAGCAACAATAAAATACATTGAAACCTGGTAGCTTAATTATAATAATGTTTTCTTTCTCAATCATTCACAATAGCATTACATTCTGAGTAGCTTCCTTCTATTTTGCAGCTATAGTGTTTGGAAAAACTTGAATTGTGATATGACTGTGATAATGTGAATTAGTCCGGGTTTTTCAGAGAATCAGGAAGAGAGAAAAAAAAAGGAAGATATTCTCCAGGGCCAACTCTAGAAGTGACTATTAAAACATCTGTCCAAATTCAATTGAACAAAACTCAGAAATGCCATCTCCAGTGAAATACAAAGTAGATTATATATAGATCTGGGCACACACTCACATTTGACCCAATGATGTACATCAGTGAAAGACTGAAGGCCAATCACCACTCCATGGGAGAATTTAAAAATAAATTTACTAATGAGGCCAAGAATTCAGAATCACAAATACTTCAGATCTAATAATAACTGCCTTCACTTGATGTTATTCTGTAACATAAATCCTACAATCAAGTTTTAATTTTAAATTCTTACAATTTTAAATTCTTAAATCTTTATGAAGAAGCATCATTTGGAGGGAGCAGTTTTCATAATTTAGCATCCATCAGCCTTTTTTTAAAGATTTTATTTATTTATTGGACACAGAGAGAGAGAGAGAGAGAGAGAGAGATTACAATTAAGCAGAGAGGCAGGCAAGCAGGGAGGAAAGCAGGCTTCCTTTTGAGCAGAGCCCAATGTGGGGCTGGATTCCAGGACACAGAGACCATGACTTGAGATGAAGGCAGAGGCTTAACCCACCACCCACGTGATGAGAGAGACACTCAGGTGCCCCTCATCCATCAGTCTTAATTGTTTGGAAAAAAATGTGTGGATGAATAATGCCTTTGGGAGCTAATCTCTCTAAAGAATTTTCAAGTCTTTACCCCTTCAAGGTTTTTGCACAGTTCTGATAGCCTCTAAACATCCAGCTGATTTCTACAGTGACAGGCCTGTTAAAAACTGTCCTCAAACCAGGAATAGAGATTGAAACATACCAGTCAAGAGCAACTTTGAGTCTTTTAAGAAATTTATCATCATTTCTTTGTTTTTGGTTCATATCTGAAATAGTTCTATATTAAACTTGCATAATTTTTAAAGAGCTGACTTTGAAGGATGCATTCAGTTCCAGCTAGTTCCATATTTTGGCAAGAACTATAATTCTATATATAAAAACATCATATTTTAGAGTGCCTGGGTGGCTCAGTGGGTTAAATTCCCTGCCTTCGGCTCAGGTTATGATTCCAGGTTCCTGGGATTGAGTCCCACAGTGGGCTCTATTCTCAGCAGGGAGCCTGCTTCCATTCCTCTCTCTCTCTGCCTGCCTCTCTGCCTTCCTGTGATCTCTGTCAAGTAAATAAATAAAATTTTGAAAAAAACATATTTTATACCAGTTATTCATGTTTATTAACTAAGATATCACAATACAAATAATACAAGCAGTTGCTCTTTATTAATACCTTCAACCAAGATAAAAAAATATGTCATATTTTCTCCAAAAATTTTATATCATCTGATAGGTCAGATATATATAAAATTACATTTAAAGTCTTAAAAATATCAGCAAATATTTTCATTTAAATGCAAATTTCAAAGAAAATCTACTTTTCCAAACACGACTTTTTATCCTATATTTTTTTTAAATTTGTCAATATCTGATAAATTGTTTAGCGAGACTATAAATGTTAGATCAAAAAAATGATTAATAGATGTAGGTTCAAATTATTATGTTCCATTAAAAATGATTTAGTCTTTGATGAACATCTGTTTGGTAATGTGTTGTATCCAAATATAGTAAATTAATGACATATATAAAATTATAGGGAAATGACACTTTCAGTTCCATTATGAGTAGAGTTTTTAAAATGCTATTTGTCACAACCTGTCATCTTGTCATTATGTAGCATTATGTAGCATTTAAAAAATGTATACTCTTCACTTTGAAGTCTTTTAGAAATCTAAAATATGACTTTCTATGGATTCTGTTTCCATATTCCTTTATTGGCACTTTGAAAAAATCCACATGCTTTGATTCAAAGGTAATAAATTCCTCTTATTTGGAAAAATGTTTACTTTTGTTCTCTCACCCTTAGCAGGTGGTTTCATTTTAGCACACTTCAGAGTTATAATTTTATGCTTATTAAAAACATTTATTATGATCTACATAGATGAATGAAATTTTTATTTTAATAAATTATTTGCCAAAAAATCTGTTATTTTAAAAAATGTATTTCTTTTGAAGGGTTATTTTAGAGCATTCAGAGAGGATCTAGGAGTGTGGTATTATGCAATTTTTAAGTAGGTTTGAAATGGTTATTCATATGATTGTTTCTTTGAGGCTTTTGCTTATTTTGGGTTTTTTTGTCTTCTTTTGTTCATTATATGCTCTAAAATATTTTGAAAGTAAATTTAAGGTATGTTTTACATAGTTTATTTTTTGAAAAAAATATTGAAATGACTTATGAAATTCAGTATATTCTCAACATTAATTTATTCTGAAATTTACCAATTGTCTACTGTCTATTATATGGCAGATATTACTTCAGACTACACTGGTAAATGAAATACTTGGATTTGTAGAACGTTTATTTTAATGGGTGAGACAATTAAAAGCTATAAACCTGAATAAAAATTGCATAGTGCATTCAAAAATGATGATTACAATGGGGAAAGAGAAAAATTAGATCAGGATGAGAAAAATCGAGGTTGCTAGGCAGGGGATGGGGAGGTAAGAATTTTAATAGGAAGATCAGGGTAGTTACAATGAAGCTGACAATTGAACAAACGTATGGAAAGGTGATGAATTTGCCCAGAACTATCAGCAATAAGGTCACTCCAGACAAAGGAATTGGCTATCTTGAAGGCCATTAGGTTGGATCATGCCTGGCATATCTGAGGAATAGCAAGGAGGCCACTGTGAGGGACTGAAGAGTAGCAGGGAAAGAGGCCACAGAGGTTAAATGAGTGGCTAGATCATGTAAAAGCTTAGAAGTCATTGTAAAACTGTGGCTTTATATTTGAAAACTTACTGTGTGATAGAATTTCTACTAATAACTGAGAGTTCAAATGTCCATAAAATTTCAAGGATTCTTATTCTAGGAAGACAGAATAAAGAAAAAGAGTTCATATTTTCACATGGTGTAACAAATGCTTGGAGATCCAAGTGTAGGAAGCTATGGGAGCACAGAAGAAGGCACTAAAATCACACCAATATATTTGATAACTGTGACTTTATATAAATTTGTATTTTCTAGATTTTTTTTATAGTCATGAAATCACACAGTATATTCTATTCATTGCCTGGCTTTTCTTTTCTCAGCACCATTACTTTGAGAATCTCCAATTGTAAATAGTTCATTTTGATGTTGAATAGTAATCTCTTTAATGAATAGATCATAATTTGTCTTTGCTCTATTGATGGACATTGATGAACATTTCTACTGTTTTCAATTCTTGAAAATAAAGCTGCTATGAAATTCATATACAAGTCCTTGTACGAACATAGCGTTTGTTTCTCTTGGTTAAATGCGTAGAAGTAAAATGGCTATTGGTGTAACTGCAACGTATTTTGCATTTAAAAAAATTTTCAAACTATTTTCCAAAGTGGTGGTATCATGATATATGCCAACAACAGTTTAGATTTTTTGTTGCTTCTCAATCTAGCTCAGACGAAGTAAATTAGCCTTTATAATTTTAGCCATTCTAATAGATATGTAAGCATGTCTCATTATGATTTTAATTTGTATTTCTTTAATGTCTAAATGTTGAGAAATTTGTCATGTGCTTATAAGCCATCCATATCCTTTTGGTGACATGTCTCTTCAATAATTTTCTTCACATGTAAAACTGGATACTCTGTTTGGTTATTAGTAAGGTATTTTATTTTTATTCATTTTTTAATAAACAGAGTAGATGTCCATTATCAGATATATAATTTGCAAATCCCTTCTCCATTATTATGGTTTCTCAATGGAGCTTTGATAGCTGTGTCTTTCAAGAAATATGCTAATTCTTTCCTGGTACACGGAGGTATGACTAGAGCATTATCAATGTTGACCTTTGCAAACAAAATCATGGCTTAAGATATATGTAGTCTTCGGTTGTTGGGAGTGTTCTGTAATATCAAACATATCTAGTTAGTTGATAATTTTGTTCAAGTCTTACATATCTTACCAATTTGATGACCATTTGTCTATATAATCTCAAAATAAAGGTGTTGAGACTTTTGCGCAGGGGCCATGCTAATCTTCTCTGTATCGTTCCAATTTTAGTATATGTGCTGCCAAAGCGAGCACGGTGTTGAGACTTTTTTCCATTTCTCTTCTAAGGTAGAAGTTATGATTTTTGTTCTTAGTTTTTCCCTATATATCCCCAAATCTGTTATTAAGTATTAAAAGTCAAGAATTATTATACTCCCTGATAAATTCATCCTTTTACTCCTCTGTAATTTTGACTTGATCTTTATGTCTGATAATGAAATTTGCTTTAAAATCATTTTTCATTATCTTGATATAACCACCAAAGTTATAGTGTTATTAGTGTTAATATAGCATAGTTTTTCTTTTACTTTATAAAGCACTTCTATATTTAATCCTGAAAAAAAAAACCAACTTTTTAGCACTGGAAGCATCTTTCTAAATTATCTTTTTTTTTTTTTTTTAAATGAAGCAGTAGCCATTTTTGTTAAGGGACCTAAACTGAAAGTAGGTTTATTTATTAATTTATTTAGTAAAGATTTTATTTGTTTATTGACAGCAAGAGAGAGAGAGAGAGAGGAAGCACACAAGCGGGAGGAATAACGTGCAAAGGGAGAGGAAGAAGCAAGCTCCTTGTGGTGCAAGTAGTCCCATGCAGGGCTGGATCACTGGAATCATGACCTCAGCCAAAGGCAAACATCTGTTTAAAGAACTGAGTCATCCAGGCACCCCTAGAAAATTAAAAAAAAAAAAAAAAGAACTTTTAAAAACATTTTGTTTCTTTTTTTTAAATATTTTATTTATTTGACAGACAGAGAGACAGGAAGAGGAACTATAAGCAGGGCAGAGGGAAAAGGAGAAGCAGGTTTCCTACTGAGCAGAGAGCCTGAATTGGGGCTCCATCCCAGGACCCTGGGATCATGACCTGAAAAGAAGGGACACTTACGGAGGAAGCCACCCAGACACCTCTTTCCTTTGTTTTTAATATATGGCAACTGATGCTTCCCAGCCATGAGAAGCATATTACCCATTGATTAAATCTTTGATAACAACCTATTTAAAGAGGTGTGTAAATATATACTTACTCAGATTTATACACTTTGTGTTTTCTTCATAGTTTGGGGCTGGACCCCATGGTCACAACACTGCTTCCAGTCTTTGCCTTCCCATCTGTTGATACCAGGCATTTGGTCAGCAAAGCAAATTAGAATCAGAATTAATAAGCCCTTGGCACCATATCTCTGGAGGAGGGGTTGCTCTTAGCCAAAGCCCAGAGCAGTTGACCTCCCCTCGCTAGTGCTATAGCCCCAAGGACTAGGTCCCTGCCACCAGAACTCAGTCTTACATGTTATGCTAAGCAGACCAAAACCAGAGAGCTCCGACAGCTTTCACTGGCATGCCTCATCTCCCACTCCCTCGACGTCCAGGCAGTACCAGATGCCAGGGAGGGGTCTTGGTCCAACATCTGGGAGGGAAGGAAGTAGCCACGAGCAAGTACCTGCCTCTCTGTGCCTTTCTTTCATGAGCAGGTTGTAAGGAGGAGGAAGAGGAAGGGGAAGAGAGGTGAACTTCAAGGGGGTGAAGGCCTCAGGTAGGCAGCTGGCTCCTGCCAGTAGGAAAGGGACAAAGGAGAAGGCAGTGAGTCTTTCAGGGAGGGTTGGGGGTAATGGTTACAGGTTATGACGGAATCTGGACAGGAGTAATAGGGATACTAGTCATTTGAGTCCACCATTGGCAAGCTGCGCTGGGTGTCAGGGCAGATAGGCCTCCCTGGGCAACGGCACATGAGAGAAGGTGGAATTCTTCTCTGAGGAGCAGGTGGAGCTTTGGGTGTTGGGAAAGCATAGACAGTATTGTTCCAGGGCCAAGGACAGGTCCAGGTTCTCCTGGTTGGAGGTCAAGGCCACAGTATGATCCAGGTCTTCTACCAGCAGCTTGAAGGTACCACATGCCAGCCTCTCCTAATTAATGTATTATTATTGTATTGTATTATTGTATAACTCTCTGGTGCACTTATTGGCTTATCCATCAAATGACTCCTTCAGCAGCTTGAAAACCACCTCCACAGGCACTCCAGGATATGGGAGGCTTCCAGAGTGAAGATTTTGCACAGGATCACCCCAAAAGACCAGAAGTCACTCTCGTGGATGTAGATCTGGACAAATATGGTCTTAGGGATCATCCACTTCACAGGCAGTCCACAGTTGGTTGTTTTTATAGTAACTGATGTGGTGATATCTCTGGCAAGGCTGAAGTCTGAGATCTTCATCATGTTGTCCTTTGTCACCAGCACTTCCCTGGTGGCCAGGTCTTGGTGTTTGCCTTCTTGGAGGCAAGGTACTCCATGCCTCAGGCTACCTGATAGGCACAGGATACCAGGTCCTTGGAGGAGAGTTGCTCTGCTGCATTGTGGCTGATATTGTAACAGTACTCCAGGTCACGAGGCCTCTTGGCCTGCAGGTACTCCTGTATGTTTTCTTTGGAGGCATATTGCGTGAGAGTGTACGAAGGACCGTCCTGTGTGCAGGACCCAGCAGGTTGATGGTGTCCTTGTGCTGTCCAATCATCTTCATCATCTCCATTTCTGAGATTAGGTTTGACAGGTCTTTCTCTGTTGCATCTGACTTCAACATCTTCACAGACACTTTAGTCAAATGGTTGGATTTGTCTTTGTCCAGCCCAATGGCCTCCTCCAACACCACCTGCCCAAAGTAGGCCTGTCTTAGGGGTCTGCCTAAACTGCCTACAATCGGCCTGTCTCAAGGCAGTTATGAACTCTAGATTATCCTCAAAAACATTAAACCACAAGCTAAAAATTCTCTTCACTAGATCTCTGTCGCAGGTCTAATTTTCTTATCTTTCATCACTTACCTTTTTCCTGATTCTTATTTTCAGTATAGTTTATTTTGCTTCCAAGTGTTTCCCCTGGTTTCTGTATGCTGTTTCAGAGGGAAGAATTATCCTGTCATAAAATTATTTCTTGAGCATTCATTACATCTCTCAGTTAAAATGGGTTCTTTTATGGTATTGATTCATTTGAGTTTTCTCAAAATGGGAAGAATTTTCAAAATGGTGTTTTCCTCAAGGTTCAGAGTATGTCTTAGCCTCATCTTTACTCTTTTTTAATTCACTTTTAAAATTCCTGTCCCTCTTTTTATCTTTTTAAATTTAAATGTTTTATTTTTACTACTCTTTTATTTGAGTATAGTTGATATTCAGTGTTACATTGGTTTCAGGTTTTCAATATCTCCATACATTATTCTATGATCACTACAAATATAGCCACCATCTGTCACCATATAACACTATTATAATATCATTGACTATATTCTCTACACTGTCCCATATCTCTTTTTAAAATCTCTGATTTTTATGTTTTCTGTTATTCCAATGTTCGACCATCATTTTACTTGGATACTTTAATTAAATATGCCTGATTACACACTCTTTGCTGAAAACCATAGTATTGGATTAATAGTAGTCTTCTTCTTCTTCTTCTTTTTTAATTAACATATAATGTATTATTAGCCCCAGGGGTACAGGTCTGTGAATCGCCAGGTTTACACACTTCACAGCACTCACCAAGCACATACCCTCCCCAATGTTCAAAACCCCACCACCCTCTCCCTACCCTCCCCAACCCCCGGGCAACTCTCAGTTTGTTTTGTGAGATTAAGAGTCTCTTATGGTTTGTCTCCCTCTCGATCCCATCTTGTTTCATTTACTCTTTTCCTGTCCCCCAGACCCCACACATTGCACCTCCATTTCCTCATATCAGGGAAAACATATGATAGTCTCTTTCTCTGGTTGACTTATTTTGCTAAGCATAATACCCTCTAGTTCCAGCCATGTCATCGCAAATGGCAAGATTTCATTTCTTTTGATGGCTGCATAGTATTCCATATATATATATATATATATTATTCATTTGTTGATGGGCATCTAGGTTCTTTCCATAGTTTGGCTATTGTGGATATTGCTTTCTATAAACATTTGGTGCACGTGCCCCTTTGGATCATATAGTAGTCTTCTTTACCTCTATCAGAACCCCAGGAAGCTTTATTTATTTATTTACTCACATAAACAGGTGATCCAACAGAACTTTTCTTGATGTCCAAATGTATTATAATGTCTTACCGCTTAACACTATGTTTACTGCTCTCTTTCACTGTCTGACTAAATCCTCATCATCACTATGCCATTTAATCAGCAAGAACATTTGAACTCAGAATTCTCTCCATATCAGGGAATGAAGACTCCACCCTTCTGTTTGTGCAGGTAAAATAAATGTTGATATTGTCTGTCCTGCACATACCCCATCCTGTTCACCAGAATATTCACCATCAAAATAGATACAAAATAAAAACCATACCTCACCACTTCTATTACCACCCAGTATGCTAAAAACACCATCATATGTTCCTGAATTATTGACTTGTTTGATAGCCCCACTTCCACACATACTGCACTCCTTTCTCCCTGCAAATTTATTTTGGTACAGCAACTTAACCTAAAAATCAAGTCAGATGATTTTATTCTGCTTTTGAAAGTCTTTTGGTATCTTGCCCTTTCATATTAAATAAAAACTGAAGGCGTTTGAATGTACTAGAGGGTCATACATCAATACGTTCTTTCTCTCTCCACCACTATGAACTCCTGATTGGCCTCCTTGTTTTTCCTCAAAAGTAACAGACCAGCTGTTCACACAAAGTCTATATACTTACTTGCTCTGCCTAGAGCAATCTTTTCCTTTAATATTTGTATAACACCCTCCTTCACTTCCTGGGTATTTGTGCAAATGAGTAAAAAGCCTGTATTAAGTGGATATTTTAAAAGCTAAATGAATGGCTTAATAGATGTATATAGGGGGAAAGGGAACATATTTTCCACGGTTTAGAAGTGGAGTTCTTTTATAGAGTTCTTGTACAAGCCTACACTATTGAACGATAATGCGCAGTTGTACATTCCAATTATACAAACACTTTGGTAATTTATATCCTTTTTTTGTAATTCATGACTGGACCATTTAATTCCTTATGAGCATTATAGCATTTCAACTTTTCATGTTCAAAAACTTATTGGGGTTGCTCCCTTTTTTATTCAAATGGAGAAATAGTCATGATTTCATCTAAAGAAAGTGTTATTGATTGTGTTGTTTTCCAGAAATGAGTCGCACATGCTAGTTTAAAAGTTTTGTTAAATTCCCAAGTGTGTCACCGATAAAAGCCTTTTGTAGATTAGTAACTTGATCAAAACAGAAAAGTTATGTAACACTCAATTGTTATACTATCTTTGTTTCCATCTTGCATTGTAATAACACCCATCTTAACTCTATTTAAGACAAGTCATCGCCAGATGGCTTTCTGGCATTGATTGCATGATATGAAATCTAGTATAACTAAAAGTTTTTGGTTTTAGTAGCCTATAAATCAATTTAGAAAAATATATGTATTTGAATATAAGGTAAAGTTTTAAATTATTTGGCAGTAGTAAACTAAACTTTTTTTTGGTAAATTTTTATTTTCTAAAATTTCATTGGGCTCTTTTGCAATAAGAAACAAGTTACAAAAAATTAAGTTTTATTTACCCCAATTCAAAATTATTAGGAATATAATCATAGAGGTTGAAGTATTTAAAATATTGAACCCCAAATATTTTATTAGGTAAATTCTTGAATGCTGGGCATTCACTGTTAAAATATACTACTACTATTGATAGACTGGTAGAAGCCTAAAATCAAATATTTATTAAATATTTATATCCATATCTTTTCATGGCTTGGTAATTCATTTCTCTAGCATTAAATAAGATTCCATTGTTTGCATGTACTACACTTTATTTGAACTTTCACCTATGGAAGGATATCTTGGTTGCTTCCAAGCTTGTGTCAGTAATGAATAAAACTACTATAGACATCTTTGTGGGTATAGGTTTCATCTTCTTTGGATAAATACCAAGAACTGCTACTGCTGAATCATCTGGCAAGAATATGTTTAGTTTTGTAAGAAACTGCCAAGTTGTTTTCCATTCTTTATTCTCAATAGACATGGAAGAACATTCCTGTTGCTCCACATCCTCACCAACATTTCGTGTTCTGTTGTCAGTGTTCTGGATTCTGGGTATGTACTGGTGTCTCTTTTTTGTTTTAATTTGCATTTTCCTGATGACATATGACGTGAAGCATCTTTTTATATGCTTATTTGCCATCTGTAATATTTTCTTTTGTGAGGTATCTGCTAAGGTCTTTGGCTCATTTGTAATCAGGTTTTTCCACGATTGTTGAGTTTTAAGGGGTCTTTGTGTCTTTTTGATTAACAGTCCTTTGCCAGATGTGTATTTTGCAAATTTTTTCTCACAGTCTGTGCTTTGCCTTTTCATTCTCTTGGCATTGTTTCACAGAGTAGACATTTTTAAATTCAGTGCTTGTGCTTTTGTAGCTAAAGTTATTTCCAAAACCAAGGTCATTTAAATTTTCTTCTATATTACCTTCTACATGTTTCATGTTTAGGTTTATAATTTAATCTGAGTTAATTTTTGTGAAGAGTGTATGATATCTGCCCGGATTTTTTTTTATTTTATTATTTATTTTATTTTTATTTTATATTTTTACATTTAGCTTCACCATTACTGCAGACCATTTGTTTAAAAGATTGTATTTTGCTCTCTTGTATTGATTTTGCTTTTATATTAAATATAAAATATAATTGATAATATATATTCTGTTCCTTTAATCTAGTCTTTCTGTGGTATTACAATATCTTGCTTCCAATTATCGTTATGGTATACTTTTTTTAAAGATTTTATTTATTCATTTGACAGAGAGAGAGATCACAAATAGGCAGAGAGACAGACAGAGAGAGAAATGAGGAGAATCAGGCTGGCTGCTGAGCAGAGAGCCCAATACGGGACTCGATCCCAGGCCCCTGGGATCATGACCTGAGCCAAAGGCAGAAGCTTAACCCACTGAGCCAACCAGGCGCCCCATCGTTATGGTAAACTTTGAAGTCAGTCCTCAGGCTTTGTTCTCCTTCAACACTATGTTGACTATTGTGAGTCTTTGCCTCTCCATATAAACTTTAAAATAAGTTTGTTAATATTACAAAAAAAAAGAACTTGATGGAGTGCATTAATTGTATAGATAAACTTGGAAACCAGTGACCTCTTGAGCTTAGCAGGAGATAGACCATGGACATCAGTTGTCACAGTGGTGCCTCTGGCAGAACCTATTGCAAATCCCTAGGCAAAATGAGAAGTCAAGGATCTGAGAGAATGTCTAAGAAGTACTTGATACATCCCTTGGGTATGATTTATTGAAGTGTTCACCTGTCTGAAAGCTGGGGAATCTAGATAAGGGAGGGATAATTGGTTATGATAAAACATATCAACAAACATGAATAAATGTTGTAAAACTAATTGTCATGGCTCATATATAATATGACCAACAGAGGGACCATCAAAAGGAAAGCATCAGTTATGTTTATTGTGAAATGTTTTATTCAAAATAAAGCAATGAGAGGGGAAGACACAATGAGAAAATTACCATTTTTTAAATGGTAGCCTTCTTACAAAATGGAATAGGGTTTATATTCTAAATAGTATATTGAAAAGTAAAACATTGGGGTGCCTGGGTGGCTCAGTGGTTTGGGCTGCTGCCTTCGGCTCGGGTCATGATCTCAGGGTCCTGGAATTGAGCCCTGCATCGGGCTCTCAGCTCCGCAGGAAGCCTGCTTCTCTCTCTCTCTCTCTCTGCTTGTCTCTCTGCCTACTTGTGATCTCTGTCTGTCAAATAAATAAATAAAATCTTTTTAAAAAAAAGAAAATAAAGGTAAAACATTAAAAAATAAAATTTAAATTTAAAAAAATTATGTAATTTTTAAAAAGGGTTAAAAAGAGCAGAACCATTTCTCTTGTAACTGGAAAATAAATGCTATATATACCTATCAAAAATAACTTGTCGGGTGCCTGGGTGCTTTGTGGGTTAAGCCGCTGCCTTCAGCTCAGGTCATGATCTCAGGGTCCAGGGATGGAGCCCCACATTGGGCTCTATGCTCAACGGGGAGCCTGCTACCTCCTCTCTCTCTTTGCCTGCCTCTCTGCCTACTTGTAATCTCTCTCTCTGTCAAATAAATAAATAAAATCTTTAAAAAAAAATAACTTGTCATGGGGGCACCTGGGTGGCTCAGTGGGTTAAAGCCTCTGCCTTCGGCTCAGGTCATGATCCCAGAATCCTTGGATCGAGTCCCACATCGGGCTCTCAGCTCAGCAGGGAGCCTGCTTCCCCCCTCTCACTCTGCCTGACCCTGCCTACTTGTGATCTCTGTCAAAGAAATAAATAAAATCTTTTATAAAAAAATTTTAAAAAATAACTTGTCATGTCTGGAATCAGGAGCATATGGAAAAACATAATATCTGAGGACAATACTTCTGCCATGTTTTGTGCCTTGTTAATATTTTTAAACAGTCAGGCAACTTTTAGCTTTATTGAAATACCTACTAAGAGACTAGCAGTGCCTTTTGGAGCCCTATGACTATAAAAAGTAATTGCAAATATTCAAAATGTTTAGTATGGTGTCACTATTTAGGGCCACCACCAAGCATGTTTCAGAAGTAAGCATAACTGTTACACTTCTGTAAGGCAAAAGGGCATGTTTTCAGGAGTTCCATCTGCTGTACCAGGAAGTGAATCAAGTAATGAATTTTGTCTATAAAATAATTCACTTTTCAATTTAACATTCCTCATTCCACATTATAATAATAAAAACTAGGAGGAGACTAAAACAAACAAACAACTACAACTACAACAACCAGCTTTTCCTTCAGTGGAAAAGTAAATAGAACCTTATGAGTAGCCTGAAATTTATTTTTAAATATTTTTAAGATAAGCGTTTTTGTTAGAAAACCATATATTTTATATAGCTAAGAAATAACAGGCAAAGTTTTATTACGTCTAAAAAGTCTAGTTACTTCTATTTATCTATTAACTCATCTCTTTATGAAGTAGAACATGATCACACCTATTGTATCTACCCAAGTTTGTATGCTTTGGTTATTTTATGTTTGCTATTTCCTTGCTTAATTTTTGCAATATTTGATACATAATAGTATCTTTAAGTCCATCTACGGTTTCACAGAATTTGTTTGAACTTCATCAATATGTACAATACTTTTTGCACGTTGATTAAAAATTACGAGATATGGGGGCTCCTGGGTGGCTCAGTGGTTTAGGCCTCTGCCTTCGGCTCAGGTCATGATTTCAGGGTCCTGGGATGGAGCCCCACATCGGGCTCTCTGCTCAGCGGGGAGCCTGCTCCCCCATCCCTCTCTCTGCCTGCCTCTCTACCTACTTTTGATCTGTCAAATGGGTAAATAAGCTCTTTCAAAAAAGATTTACTAGGTGTGAAATACACCGAGGCTATGGGAAGGAAAATGATTTCACCTGATCTGACTAGGAAGTAGTTGAAGCCTGAATTAAAGTGCTACAAAAAGAGTCAAGACCTGGGAAATATATGGGTAAAAAATCCCTAGAAAAACAGCAATAATAACGGGCTGCTCTGTATTGATCCAGATCCTGCGGTAGGCAAAGAAGAGCTGTTTTAGCCAGAGGATGATCTCCGTTTGTCTTCATGATCTGGCATTTCCTGCAAGCCAGGCATGGGGCTCTGCACTAGAGCTGCAAATGCTGGGGGGCCCTCACTGTCCCTTTTCTCTTCTCAGGGGGACAACGGGCATGTCCATGGTGCAGTGTGACAGGTTTTACCACAGGGAGATAAAAGACTGCCAAGGGTAGGCTGGAGCTGGGAAAAGGCACTTAGGAACAGATTTTGAGGGGAGGTGATAGACAAGGGCAAAGCGAAGAATGGGGATGAGTGTGTCACTTTCAAAGTGCCAGGAGGCAGCACAGTGCATTCGGGAATCTACAGCAAGTTCAGGACAACGGGCAGCTGATCTGGCAGCATCACCTGGGGATGGAGGCTGAGCCCCGGGGTTAACACTGGGGGTGAGCTGGTTTGTATACTATGCCGAGAAGGTGAGGTACTACACTGTGGGGGCACAGGGAGCTACCGGAAAATTTCAAATATCAGAATCGTCACCATCATAGAGTATTTAATTGCAACCTAGCTTTCATCAAGGGTAAGATGCACTATAGTTTATGTTCGACTAAGAAAGAGAAATGCTGTCAGTTAAACTAGGATATGTCATCAAGTGCAAGAGTTATTAGAATGGGGGGGGAGGACAAATCTTAGAACAAGTAAACTGTGGTACTAGAATAATTAAGAAAGGTGGAACACTTGGATCAACTAAAAAAGTGATTATTGCTTACCATGTGCCCCAAACTATATTAAGTCTTAGAACAAGAGACGATTTCATCTTGATGCCCCGAAGCTGTTAGACCCAAGGTACAGAGGGCAGTAGCCAACGACAAGCAGGCCCCAAGTGCCATGTGCAGACTCGAAGAGCAACTGCCTTTGAGAGAGGAAACGGTTGAGAGTGGGCTTTCTGAGGAAGAGAATTACTAGCTGGGAAAGTAGGAACATTGACACAGAATCAGAATGGATGCCCCTACGTGACAGAGTTGGTGAAACTTCCCTTCTAAGACATCTTGAGGCTCCTCAGAAATGTATTCTTCATTTTGGACGGAACATTCAGGATAAATATGATCTGTTCGAGTTCCTGGTTCTCTCATCAGGTCTGTTTCTTAGGATTCACTGGCACAAGATAAGGGTTTTGATAGTCCAGGGTAAATCCTGACAAAAGCAAAGCACGGTATCTATGAAAAACTAACCACTCAGAAGAGAACAACAGATAAAAGGCCAGGCCGACCTGACCCTGCAGGATAGGTAAGGTTGGTCTGGCAACAGGGGTAGAGGGGAAGTGCCCATCCTCTGCTAGAAGAGCTAGAGAAGACTCCTTCCGGAGAGACCACCAGGAGAGGAGAGCAGTAGGTGCTGATGATGAAGAATATTTTAATCAGCAGATAAGGTCAAAATGACAAAGTTCCAGGATCAGAGTAAACATATGGGATTAAAAAATAAAAATTAAAAAAAAATTTTTTTTGAAAGGACTTTTTTTTTAAAGGACTTTAAACAAAAGTCCTTTTTAAGAGACAGTTGGCTGTTTAAACCAAAAGTACAACTCACTGAGAGAATCGCCGCATTATTTATTGGGGTAGAAAGGACCTGGAATGCAGAAAGACCCATTCTGCAGAAGAAAAAATAGAATCACTAACAGGCCTCATGCCTTGCACAGCCAGTGGCTAGAATCCCTGCCTCATGAGACCCTGTGCTAGAAGGCCGCTAGAACCATCTCAACTATGTTCGTCTTTCTTGGAAGCCAACAAGTGTTTGCCAGGTTAAGAGCACGGTAACAATCAGTCACGTTATGTTATAATGATTGTCGGTATCTTTAAAAGCCTTGTCAAGTTCCTTTTTGAGTAACCCTCACCCCACCCTTAGAGAAATTGATCTGTGGTTCACCTCTTTGAAATACCTCATTGTTGTTTCACATTTACAATAGCCAAAAAAAAAAAAAAAAAATCTTTTTATTAACAAAGTGTTCAGAAGGGGGCGCCACTGTGAATAATGAGAGTTTTCGCTGCCCTGACAGTTTTGTTGCAGAAACAGCAGAAAGCACTCAGGTCAGACACAGCCAAGGGCTGGAGGGATTTTTAAAATTACAAAAACCGAACCAAATCAAACCAAAACAAAAATCAAAACCAATGTCCAAGATTTCAAGTTTGCTACTAAAGGTATGACATTCTCCTAAGACATGCGAGTGACTTGATCAATATATTTATATATTTATATTTGAAGAAGAAGGAACTATTTGATGCAGCAAAACCATAGTGCAAGGACCAATGCCGTGCTTCCCAGAGAACCCCAAGCTCTTTTTCTAGAATGGCCATATGCCTATGCATCAGGGGTCCTCTTTTCACTCCCTTTGTGGATCACCTACCATGGAGGTCATGGAATAACCAATAACCAAAAAAGAAACAAAAAACCAAAACATCCAGGTCTAAGTGATTCGTAGGTGCCATCATGCAATGGCGGACCCTGCCTGGAGAGGAGGAGACTGCTTAAACAGATCGCGGGCAAGCATCTCAGCCCAGGCCTGTGCTGGGGAAGCTGGTGCAGCCGGGGTTTAGGGCTGATGATCTTTTTGCGGCCAGGCAGCAGGTGGACACCCGCTCGGGGAGCCAGGCTAGGAGGCCGCTCAGCGCTGGCGCTGGCCACCCTTGCAAGCCCCCCGGGCTTTCCCGGTGCCCGTGCCCCGGGCCCACGCCTCAGGACGGAGGGGGAGGTGGGCGAGGGCGTGGGCGGTCCGGAGAAGGGGCTTTGCTAATTGCAGAATCCGGGAGTGAGCTCGCGGAGGACTCAGCGGAGAGTCTGAGAGGAGGTGGAGGAGCTGGCGGAGGAGGGGCGCGCAGCTCCGCTGTGCTCTGCTGCAGCCCAGTCCGCACTGCAGGACACCCGCACTCCCGCGCTCCAGCCCAGCTCCTGAGGCCGCACTGTCCCGCTCCCACGGCCCGCTGCCCCGCCCTTCCCCATGGCTTCTCAGGACAACCCTCTGCGAGCAGGTAAAGTGACACCGCGCTGCGCCCTCACCTGTAGCAGAAAGCGCGGGCCGCGAGCTCGCGGTGGTGTCGGTACCCAGCCTCCCGCGACCACCGGGGCAGCGGGACCACCCCGGACACGCGCCACACCCGGGTCCCCACGGGGTCGGGCCGGGGATGGAGCTAGGCGAGGTGCCCCCCGCAGCGAGCGCAATAGCCCCCTTCAAGCGCGTGTGCCGAGGACCCCCTTCCCTCATCCCCAGCTGTGGCCCCGCCACTTTTGTACTGGACTTGGGATCCCAGGTAGAAACTAGTCCCTCAGACCTCCCTGGCAGCAAGGAGCACAGGGAGGGATTCTCAGTTTTTCCGCCCCCCCCTCCTCCCCTGCTCTTCCTCTCCACATTCACATGCCTTCTGGCCTCCCTTTCCTCTCCTCATTGTCACTTTTATTAAATGGTTTTGTTCTGCATGTTGACCCGCAGAGCGATTTCATGAATGAATATACATACAGGAAACTGAGTCGGAGCCCACCTGTGGAGGCCTTTCATTAGACTGGTCTCTGGTTCTAGCCTCAGTTCAGAATACTGCCTGTACCTGAGGACCGAGTCCAGATGTTTCTTTCATCTCTGACTTGAATTTGAAATCCTCCTCAGACTTCAGCCTCCGGGATTGCTCCTGTCCTTGCTCTCCCACTGTCTCGGTGAGGATCCGCCATGAGTGTTGAACACAGGAATGAATGAATGATATATACCCCAGGTCGCTGGGGCTTTTTCTTGTTTTGCTGAGGTTGGAAAGTCTTGGTAGAGACCCCCTGTATGCAGATACAGAGCTGCATGCAATTGTTTAGATAAACGTGTTCCCCACTTAATTGCTTGGGCATTGAACATTTCGCCCTTAACCTGTGGCTTGAGCAGTTAGGAGGATACAATCTGGAGGTGAATCAGAAGATGGCTGAATCCACATGGTGGTGGGCTGGGTTTGGGAGATTTTCCTGGAGATTCTAAAGAAAGATCTAAATTCTTTCAATGGGGAGTGCTAAACATTTTATCAATGGGAGATGGAAAATAAATTGGTTAACCTTTCCCTCCCCCTCAAAACCCATTATTTGAAAAAACAAAAAAGAAAGTGAAGGGAGAAATCCTCCCACTCCCATGCCCACTCACCTCCATAGCCACCTCCTCTTCCAAGAACTAACAGACAAGGTGCCAAGAAGTGTTAGGTACCAGCAGTGCAGCAGTGGTCTCAGAGCTCATTCAAGGATCATGGTGAAAGGCATTCAAAGAGATTGTGGGGGCACAGGGATCTAATTAAGGGGGACAAGTTTAAGGTTTGCCTGGTCCCCTAAAAATTAATGGCACTAGAGAAGATGAGCTTTGGGAACTATAGCTTAATGGATACAACGTGTAAAAAGCTTCAGTGAGTCATGGTGGGAAGAGGCCATGAGGGCAGCAAAGACAGTCTTAGATGATGTTATTAATAGCACTACAGGCTCTAGATTTCCTGTGGTGGTGTTCTTGGCAAGACCAGCGTGGCCAAAGTGGATACTCACAACCTGGAACAGAGGGTCTTGGAGATCCCAGCAAGTGTGGTATGATGAGAGTGTATAATGATAGGAGGTGTCCTTTGGAAGGACTGTCTTCTTGACTTTAAAAGGGAGAACCCAAATCTGTAGGTGAAATCTTCTTGGCTACAAAGAAGGCCGAGGCCTCCTAAGGTCAAGGTCTCCTCGTCACTTGCAAAGATGTCGAAGAACATATTCAGACATTTCAAAGATGTCCTCATGTCCATCCGTTCCCACTCTGGAATTCTATCAATAAGGTGAGAGTTCCTCTAGTTGGAAAAAAGATCTAAAAAGACTTCCATTTCTCATGTAATTTCTGTAACCTCCAGGACACACCCACCTACTCCTTCCAGGGCTGTAATGAAGCTACAGCTGGTGCCAATTTGTGGAACTCATTAAAGGCTATTTTCCCTTATATACCCCCGGACCAAGTTCCCATGCTCCCTCACCTGATTTCCTGCACTCACCTCCCACCTGGTGTGTTCACACCTGCACGTGCCTTTTACCAACCCCTTTGCCAAAAGGCAGCCAGAGTGACCTTTCAAAGACCTATCAGTTCCTGGCATTTGTCTCCATAGAAAACTGCACTGATCTTCTAACAAATTCTCAGTCCTCCAAAGGCATCCATAATCCTCCCATCCGTCTCTTCTTACCCTTCCAATTGACTGATGCCTGTTCTGCCCTGTCTTTCTGCCCTTCAACCACGCTGCCTCCCTCTTCCTGTGGAGACCCCTCATGGTGCCTGCCTCCAAGCACACGTGATTCCCATTGATGGGAAGACCCTCTTCCTCTCCCCCCTCTCCCCACTCCAGTTACTCCCACTTATTCGTGAGCTCACAAGCCCCATGGTACACACTCTCCATGCAGCCTGCTCTCTCTTTTCTAGCACTGGCCTCTGTTTCTAGCTGTGGTTGTGTCATGGATGTCCCTCCCCAGCCTGCCTCCAAGCTCTCCGTCCGTTTAGCTCCAACACCTGACACAGTGCCTGGCACGTAGTAAGCCCTGGCTAGCTTCTAAAGCCTCACTGAGGGACTGACAGCGTTTTTAAAATGTCACCACGTAGCCTCCAAACTGTAGGCAGAAAAAGCTTTGCCTGGATTGACATTTTAGAGACGTATTCGTCAAGTTAGATGTGTTCACTGGCTTTACCTTATAAAATAAAAAAAAAAAAAAAAGGACCTCTGTATCGCTTCGCATCTAACGAAGGCACATGTATACTATTAGACCACATTATGAGCTTAATGGAAGGAGACAAGATTTTTTCGCTAAGAAAATGTATAAGACTTTTGAGGTCACGTGGGAGGAAATAGTCCGTTTGTTGGAGCATTGCTATCTTACTCTATCACAGCCACTAATAAAAATCTGACACGGGGTGAGTCAGAATTGTCTGTCGGAGATGAGTTAGATCTGGCTCATGTTCATACAGACATGAAAGCCAGGAACGAAGAAGCAGGCTTTGAAAGCCTGGGTTGTGGAGGCTGTGTGGTTCACTGCGATGAGCTAAGTGCCCAGGGCCACCGGCAGACATGCAGGCCTGTGTCCTTTGTTCTGGGGTACCTCTTGCACCATGTGGTGAGGCTAGCAGCTGGGAGCAGCTCAGGACAGGACCAGGTGGCATCTTACCTCTCGCACCCTCCTGTGGGCTCCAGTGGGCTCCAGTGGGCTCCAGTGGGTCCCAGGGGACAGCCTGCCTTCCTTGCAAAGCCCAGTAGCACTGGGAGCAGAAACTGGGACCAAAGAGTGAGCATCCTGTTTGACAAGCTGGACCAGCCACCTCTTCTTCAGATTCAGGGGGAGCCCTGGCCTGCTGACTCCTCCCTTCTTCTTTTCCCCTTTCCTCCCTCCCTCCCTCTTCCCTTCCCCACTCTCCATCCCTGGTGGTGCCCTTTCCTGATGCCCAATTCATCCCTTTTCCTTTCTTACATGCCTGTCTTCTAGAGTTTCTTCTCTCCTCACAATTACTTCCCTTCGTCTGAATCTCCTCTTTGGTCCCTTTGTCCCCGCTCTCTGCTCCTCCTCCCCTTCGCTGGCCCCTGTTCAGCTCCATCCAGACGGCAGGCAGAGCTGGACTAACACGCTCACTCGCTAGCTCAGCCACCCTCCAGAGAAGTCACTCTTCGGTGGCCACCTTCATGACCCCCTGGTCCTTTCTCCACTTATTCAGCTATTGCTCTGAAGTCTGAGGAGGACAGAGCAGGGCTGCCGCATAATCAGGCCAGAGGAGAAACCAAACCATGTGTCCACACTGTCCCCCAGTACTGCTGCTCTGAGAGCTTTCGGAGTCCTCAACAGGTTTAGGATTTAGGGGCTTCTTCAGAACCGGGAGTGAAAACAGCCATAAGTCAAATGAAATGCTATGGCCCCCCCACAAAAATAATAATCACAAATGAAAACTAAGTTAGCTCTGAAGTCCCAAAGTCGAAAAATTGCCTTGAATCTGTCACTAGAAAGCACCCAAGGCCTCACTCTCTGGGTTCTGGGTGCCCTGCGAATGGCAGGAGGCTCTGACCCCCTTCCCGCTTCATCCACTCCCTAACAACGTCCTCTAAGGTGGTCTTCAAACTTCCTCTGAGAAACTGTCTCTGGGAACTGTAGGCCCTCAGCTGCTGGGACGAATGAGGGTGATATGAGGACCTGATGGCCAGCTTTACCAGGAGACTGTGGCTTCTGGATGCAGTCCTCAGGTCCCATGGTCTGGGTGAGATCAGGGTCTTTCAGTGGAGGAGGACAGATGAGATTTCAGATTTTGAGTTGATTCTGGGATGATTAGTGTTTTGGAGGGCATTGGGTGAAAGTATTTTGCACACGGGAAGGACACGAATTTGGGGAGCCTAGAGTGGACTGTTAAGAGCTGACCTGCATTTCCCCCAGAAACCTTGCTGCTGTCCTTATCTCTGGTACCACAGAACGTGAACTTATTTGGAACTAGAGTCCTTACAGATGCAATCACATTACAGTGAGGTCCTTAGAGTGGGCCCTAATCTCCTGTATCTGACCTCCTTATGTAAAGGGAAAATCTGGACAGAGAGATGCCCCTACTGTCAGTGGTGGGCAGTGCATGAACTTCTAGAACCCTGACAGTAGTGGAAAACAGACTCAGGCTGGGCACTAGGTAAATGGGAGCTCTAGTGGAATTTCAGGTGAAGATGCTGTGGACGTCGGCTTCCCAGGTCATAGTGACATTAGGATTTCAAATACAAGTCAGAGATGAAAGAAACATCTGGACTCGGTCCTCAGGTACACGCAGTATTCTGAACTGAGGCTAGAACCAGAGACCATTCTAATGAAAGGCCTCCACAGGTGGGCTCTCACAGGTGGGCTCCGACTCAGTTTCCTGTATATTCATTCATGAAATCGCTCTCTGGGACAACATGCAGAAAAAAACCATTTAATAAAAGTGACAATGAGGAGAGGAAAGCGAGGCCAGAAGGCATGTGAATGCGGAGAGTGGAAGAGCCAGGGGAGGGTGGGGGAGGGGGGGCGGAAAAACTGAGAATCCCTCAGGCAGGGTCTGCCTTTGCATGATGGCAGGCGCGAATAACTTCAACCTGGATGTTTGGGTTTTTTGTTTGTTTTTTGGTCATTGGTTATTACATGACCTCCATGGTAGGTGCTCCACAAAGCGAGTGAAAAGAGGATGCCTGGTACATAGGCATATGGCCATTCCAGAAAAAGAGCTTGGGGTTCTCTGGGAAGCGCGGCATTGGTCCTTGCACTATGGTTTCATAGAAAAGGGATTATGCACCAACTTACTTAAATGAGCATAGATTGAAATCCTTTACTGAGAATAAATATTTAAAACAGTTATCTCTTAACTAAATCTATCATCAACCATAAATCTATTGCACGAAGGTTACAGGCAATTTAAATGCAATAGCACTCTCTTCAGGGATTTATATAATCCGTGTCTGTCTTGGCACATGAGAATGCAAAGATAGGAAATGGTTTGTAAAAGATCATATAATGGCTTTTACTATACGGTATCAGCAATTTATCATAAAGGAACGGCCTCCAGCTAAAAACTCAGCTTTGAAAAATGCATAAAAGCAGCAAACATTTACACACCCTCTTGGTGACCAGAGGCCTGCTTTGTGCCTCTCATCATCTCTTTCGTGGTTCTGAGGCCCATGGCGCTCAGTAATTTAGTGTCTTATTCTCTGGAATAGGCCATTGAAGAAATACCAGGCCCAGAGAAGAAGGTCCTGCTGGGTGTCTGAAGAAAGTACAACCTTTTAGATGAAGCTTTCTGGGGAATTTGTTAGTGGTTTGGTCTGCTTCTGATAGGAAGGGAAATTTTTTTTTTAGATTTTATTTATTTATTTGACAGACATAGATCACCAGTAGGCAGAGAGCAGGCACAGAGAGAAGTGGAAGCAGGCTCCCCGCTGAGCAGAGAGCCAGACATGGGGCTCAATCCCAGGACCCTAGGATCATGACCTGAGCCGAATGGAGAGGCTTTAGGAAGAGAAATTTTTTTAAGACTATTTTCTCTTTGAATCTATTTTGAGGTTTGGTTTGTGGTTCTTTCTGACTTCTCATGAAGATGGAATTACTTCTGAGGTTGGTTGTCACGAACCGCATATCAAATCGAGCTATCTTGTTAGCCATAAATACGTAAATAAAAAAATAAAAGCTCAAGTGTTGATATAAAGCTATTATGCTTTTCAAAACCCCGAACTATAATTCCTGTATCGTGGTCATTCTTTATCAGATCAAACAGGAGAGAGGTGGCAGAAACGCACTTTCAGGTTAATTTTTTTTACAAGGAAGATGGACTTCTGAACCTACTTTGTTATTCCCTTTCATTCAGTTTCCCTGTACCTCCTTTTCTATGAATGGTAACGGTAACCCCTCATTATTTTTATTGTTGGCACGTGCTTTGTGAACCATAAAGTGTACTCTATAAATGGGAGTGCTTTTCTTTTTTTGCAGTTTACAAAAAACTAATTTTTTTAAATTTATTTTTTATTGATTTTCAGCATAACCGTATTCATTCTTTTTGCACCACACCCAGTGCTCCATGCAAGCAGTGCCCTCTATAATACCCACCACCTGGTACCCCAACCTCCCAAACCCCCGCCCCTTCAAAACCCTCAGATTGTTTTTCAGAGTCCATAGTCTCTCATGGTTCAGCTTCCCTTCCAATTTCTCCCACCTTCCTTCTCCTCTCTAACTCCCCATGTCCACGAAAAACTAATTTAAAAACATTCATCCACCAGAGTACCCAAAGGGCTCCCACATAAACTATCTGTCGTTACATTATGTCTTTCTGCTTTCGCTTCTATTGCTGTCCAAACAATGTTTTAAAACATTCTTTAAAATGGGCCTTTTTAACAAGATTTTTACAAAAGATTTAATTTATTCATTTGTCAGAGAGATAGCACAAGCAGAGGGAGAGGCAGGCAGAGTGGGAAGCAGGCTCCTGGTAAGCAAGAAGCCTGATGGGGGACTCGATCCCAGGATGCTGGGATTATGACCTGATCTGGAGGTAGACAATTAACCAACTGAGCCATCCATGTGTCCCTGAAATGGGCATTTTTGACATTTCCTGATAGCACCTACACACTCATGAATCTCAGATTCATGATATATGGGGCTAGTGGACTTGACAATCATGGAGTCAAGCATGCTGGATTTGACTCACGGGCCTGTCACTGTGAATTTGGGTGGCTTGCTAAACTTGCTACATAGAAACCCAAGCATGTAAGAATTTGCAGGATTGTGACAGTTCAGTGGTATAATGTATACATATAAATACCTAAACCAGTGTCTCTCACAAAGTAGGTCCAAATAGACCAGCTCCCCTCCTGCCTTCATTCTGTCCTTGGAATTCCGTCCCTTGGGAGAAGTTCCTACTGCCTTTGTTACAAGAAATGAACGATATTTACTACACTGTTGGTGCATAGCATGGATCAAGACATTGAGTGATAGTATTAACATACTTCTTGAACTGCCCATTGCCCCCCAAGCACCAAATAAAATGTCATGCTCTGGGGAAACCAAAGTGAGAGATCCCCAACTTTTAGGAGTTATGGACAGGAGAGAGATGCAAATACTGTGTCATTGTAGAACCAGGGTAACTAATGTCTAAACCAGGAAGAGAATGTGTGTGGAAGAAAGGCACTGATGATGTATAAAGCCATTTGGCTGGTTGGTGACTTCCCTCAGACTGACAATTTGCCATGAAAGCTTCCAGGCAAATTTGAGATCTTTATTAGTGACAATATGGCTATAGCCTTAAGGGGAAGAAAAAAACCAAAAACCGAAAACCAAAACACACATGCACACAAACTGTTGGTCTTGTGTCTTTTCACAAATAATGACAGTTATCAGAAATTTTATCTTTAAATGGGGAAAACAGCAACTGAAAATGTATTTCATTTGATTCATCACAGAATATGGTGTTTTTGTTCATTTCACACCATTTTTGTTAAGTTTTATTTAAATTAATGCAATCTGAGATAAAGTGTTAATATTCCTGAGGGTATGGACATTGTATACAAATGAACCCAGCTAAGTGGGCTCCTGGACAGGGTCTGATCTATTTATAAAAGTAGCTGGAGCTAAGTGGTTTGTTCCAGAAGAAGATAACGCCTTCCCTCCGTCGCATTTGCTTCTACAGCCTAAGTGGGAGTTAATACGTTCACTTGTCTCCTTCAATTTTGTCCAGAGTGTGTTAAAGCAGTCATAGGGGACCTGGGTAGTTTTGCCATCTGCCTTCTCATAACAATGCCCCAGTTTTCTCCTGGAGAATCAACGTTCCCGCTTTCAGTCCATGCACTTAGTCAGCGGCAACTTCACACTGGTTCCTGACTCTAGCAGTGGCATGTCACCCACTAATGGCCTTTGAGAACATCACTGAGTGAGCCGTGAGTTTAGTAGATGCACGAGACCTTTGCTGGGTCGTGAGGAGGTGGGTCTCTGAATAACTAGCCCGAGATCCACTTGTGTGTGGTGGAACAAACGAGCAGTGATGTGTTGGCCAGAGTGCCCATCCTAGAGAGCCCTGAATGCCAGACAAAAGCATTTGAGACTATTTTTTCAGGCAACAGGAAGCCAGGAAGCTAGTTTTGAAAAGCAGCACATGAAAATGTGTGTTTTTGGAAGATTAGTTGGGCAGCTGTGTGTACAATAGAGTGGAGGGAGGAGAGAATGCGATCCCTGAGTGCATTTAATCTTTATGATGCAGTGTAATTTATTATGAAGTTGAATTTGCATCCTTATCCAAACGTAAGGGAAACTCCTGTCCAAAACTGTAAATGTTTTTTGGTTGCCTTTTTTTTTTTTTAAAGATTGTATTCATTTATATGACGCAGAGAGAGATCACAAGCAGGCAGAGAGGCAGGCAGAAAGAGAGAGAGAGATTCAGGCTCCCAGCTGAGCAGAGAGACTGATGCAAGGCTCGATCCCAGTACTTTGAAATCATGACCTGAGCCAAAGGCAGAGGCTTAACCCACTGAGCCACCCCGGTGCCCCTGGTTGCCTTTTTAAGCATTCCCTGTCTCACATGAAGTGATTACAAATTTGCAGATGTGCATTAAAATGATGTATTCCAAAATGTTAATAGAGGAATTAAAAAACTTATTAAGTAAAATATTATCATTTTTGTTGATTTGAAGCCTATTTGACAAGGGACATAGCATTCTGGTGCATACATGTAAACATGAATAAGTATTTTTTAAAAAAATCTTTATTTATTTATTTGACAGAGATCACAAGTAGGCAGAGACAGGCAGAAAGAGGGAGGGGGAAAAAGGTTCCCCGCTGAGCAGAGAACCTGATGTGGGGCTTGATCCCTGGACCCTGAGATCATGACCTGAGCTAAAGGCAGAAGCTTAACCCGCTGAGCCACCCAGGTGCCCCTAAACATGAATAATTCTTAAAGGTTCCTCTACTCACTTATATAGAAGCCCTTTTCCAAACAGAAGATTAAATCTCTCTTGGCTACTCCTATCAGCTTATTCTGAATTATTTTCCATCCAGAAGCATGAACTAGAAAACCACAGTTTTTACACAGTGTTTGGTTTTCCACCAAGAGAATCACATAATTGGTGGTGATTCAGTGTGGTGTGTTGCTAAAAGCATTTCCAATGCTGTGGATACAAGAGGGTACTGCAGAGAGGTAAGGAAACAGGAGAAAAGGTATGGCTCTCTAATGAGCACTTTATTCTAGAATTTTCCTCCAGCCTTGGGAGCTCACCACTCACAAGTGTGTGCTGGTGCCTTGATCTCATGGGCCACAGTGCTCAGCATCTTCCAGCTGCTTTTTTAGTGAATACATATGTAACAATTGATTTCTTGCCCCAGACGTTGAGAGAAAAATCTGTTCAGAGGGATGGACACTCTAAACCAACACCAGAAAACACTCTCTGTAGTCTTTTGTTAAATGAAAAAATATGGCCAAAAAACCACTTTTGACAGTCTACTACATACAGCAAAATGTAAATCTTAATTGAAATATGTTCTCTCAGCTGTGCTTAAGCAACTGAGTCCTGAGCTTTTCAGGTTTTCAGTCTGAAAGAGTACACCTCTGGTGCTTTGAAAGGGAAGAGAAAGGACACCCTGTTCTCCATATAAATTAAAGAAGAGAAATCTGTGCATTTAAGTGGGCCATATTAAAGTTATCAAGCAATTACCTCCTAACTCCTTCCTATCCAAATTACCTGATATTTTCTCCCTACTCCTTTATTCCACGTTACTGCCTTTTCCAGGATTCTGTCTCACATCACAACAGGACTTCTGTTATTTCCTTCTTGCAAGCTAGTTTTGTTTTCTGCATCTAAAAAAATGAACAATCACTGTGTATTTCAATTCCCATTTTCCTCAAATGCATTGATTCTTCTTATCTATTACTCTTTTCTCATACTCAGTGTCTTTGTCTTTATGGGGTTTGTACTTTGCTTTTCCCCATCCTTTACTGCCATTATATAATCAAATCTAATAAGTTCTTAGAGAAAGTTAAAAATTCCTGCATAGCCACACGTGAACACAAAGTCACTGATTTTTAGCAAACCTATAAGATAGTCAGACATCCATTCAATTTCTTTTTTTTAAGATTTTATTTATTTATTTGACAGAGAGAGATGACAAGCAGGCAGAGAGGCAGGCAGAGAGAGAGAGGAGGAAGCAGGCTCCCTGCTGAGCAGAGAGCCTGATTTGGGGCTCGGTCCCAGGACCCTGGGATCATGACCTGAGCCGAAGACAGTGGCTTAACCCTCTGAGCCACCCAGGCGTCCCTCCATTCAATTTCTTAACTGAGTCTCAAATGCATCCTGAGTTCTAACCTAAACCTACGTTCTACTTGTTACACGTTCTTATATGACCAAATTCTTTCAGTTCAGTATTTTGTAACATTTAAATATTAATCAATTGATGCTTTGTCTGTGTATTTCTATGAAAATAATTTGAATACTGTAGATTTATTGTTATATTTATAGATTAATAATCAAAGTTTCATCAGTTGAAGTTTTTGGAAATTTCATATGTAATGATTAACCTAAAATGATACTGCCCAAAATCCCGCTGATATCAAGGCCCAACACCTGATTATAGCCAAACCTGTGGTGGATAGTTCCACGGGAAATTGCAGTTACTTAACACTGATAGCATCTCATGCTCTATCTCTCATTTTAGAATGTGTCCAACACAACCCAAAATTGTAGGAGAGTTAATGTCCTCTGAGGACAGCTCTCAGTGAAGTGGAAATAAGAACCATAGATAAAATTGTCAGTTTTCAGGTCTTCATGAGGACAACTTAAAGAAGTTTCTCAGGACCTTTCAGTAAAAGCAAGCCTTCATTTTCTATCCACAACAATTATATCAACAATGTACCTCTTTGACAAAGTTGCTTCTTCACTGTATCACTTTCCCATTCTTTTCTACCTTGGATAATCTCCCAGATAAACTAACAGTACTCAAATCCTTTGTCCTACACTTTGCTCTCAGGATAAATGGAGCCAAAAGACTTAGATTAATATCAAGTTCTGAATGGGATATTAGAGCTATTTCTGTCCAGATTTTCATAAACATAGGGACCTTTGAATTATCAGGCTATAAATAAGTTCTAAATGGAGGGGACAAAAGCAAAAAGTAGAAATTTTTCAGTTTGATTTTTAATCATGATTAATTGACTTTATTGATTATTAAAAATACTAACATTATAAAGTGTGGATCTTTGTAAAACAATGTCATAATGTAAGAAATAAGTTGCATAGTCCTTTGGAGAATATTAAACCAAGTGTTCAGGTGCCATCTAATTTCTTGTTTACTCCAGAACTTTGGTGTGCATTATCTTGACGAATAGGATTTTGAAGTCCAGACAGACTAACAGAAAACTGATCCAAATGTGTGTGTTTATATTTCTGCTTTTGTTGTAAAAATCAAAGTGTGATTGCTGGTTTAAAATGCTAAAACTAATAGTGTTCATGGCCTCTATTATAAATTTTCTAATTGTAGTGGAAAAATCCAACATACATAGAATTAATTGATTTGCAAATCCTCAAAGAGCTACAGGATCAGGTAGTGGTATGTTCTGATTCAACAGCATCATAATGCAGGATTTTATACGTGTGGCTAATGGATATTTTCATGAATGTTTGCTAGCTAGTCAGCCAATACAGAGAAATATTAGGTAGGGTAATTACTCACAGTTGTGTTTAATAAAATGAGAGAAAATTATCAAATGACAGTAATAATAATAATCCTACAGCAGGCTAAATAATTCAATGATAATTCCAAGTATTAATCTAGCTTTCTTCCCTGATTATGACTCTTCTCTCCTTTATCATAATGGGAGTAGCAGATTGTCTGCAAGGAATTGTGAAAACCCAGCAGTGACTTTGGCAGTGAAGGCCTCCCATCCATTTTGATAGGTTAAAATGATTCTGGTTGGTCTTGAGCAAATGTGTCAATTTTTTTTTTCTGTGTGTGTCATAAAGAAAGAATCAATAGTAAATTCTTGCTGTTATTCCATGGAGCCAATAAAATCATACTGCCAACAAGAGGCTGTTGACACCGTAAGTGTAGTTAACTGTCTTGAAATACTAGGCCTCGAAATAAAATTCCAATATTTCACATAACCTCTTTCTTTTTAAAGAAAAAAGAAAACAAAACAAACAACTATACTGCTTACCTTTAGGGCCCTGCTGTTGTGTAACTATTCTTGAACATGTCTACTGTAAGTGTATATATATATATTTTTTTTCTGTGCAATAAATTCTTTTAGAGATAAATTTGGATTGCAAATTATTTTGGGGGAGGCATGGTATTTGGGGCTCGTCTTACAAGTAAAAAGGACTAAAAGAAAGAAGAAAAACATTTTTTATTACAGCATATTTACATCTGTCCAAAGTACTTATTTACTATAGTACTGACTAATGTATAATACTGTACACAAAGAAAGAAGTTAAATGAGTTATAATGCAGTCGAAGTGTAGCTGGCCATTTTAAAACTTACCACTGAATCTTTCTGGTATGAAATGTGATATCTGGCAATCTGGTCCAGTTCATTACATCAGGTCATTTGTATGTTCTTATTACCATTTTGATAGCATAGCACATTTTATAACCCATACATTTTACAATGGAACTATGATGCATGTATTTTCAAAAGTATAGACATACATGAAGCTATGAGGTCAAAAAAGATGAATGTCCGTAGTACCATATAGACTCAACAAATAAAAGTGTCCAAGGCTCTGAGTGAGATTTATGAATATTGTGTAAGATTAGGCCAACATGTGGTTTTGTATAAATAATCTGTTCTTAAATTAGAATTACAGTCGTTGAGTACAGTGTTGAAAATGGCAGATAGATTTTAGCTATCTTTGCTCACTAGGGAAAATGGAAAAATGTTTAGTTTGGTCAGATTTTCACTTACCTTCTGAAAAATCTTACGTTTGAGAGAGAGAACCCTTCTGAAATAAGAATCCTTAAAGACATAACCCCTTTGGCACAAGTTTTCAAGAAACTTGTTTGATGTTGTAGACAATTATATGGCACACGTACTGTTCTAGATGTTTCATGCCAATAATATGTAAGCCATACCAAGGCTACATATACATATAGAGATGTTCCTCAGCTTACAAGGGGGCTATGTACAGAGACACCCATAAGAAATTGAAAATGCATTTAATACCCCTAAACTATCAAATATCATAGCTTACCTTAAGCTTATTTAAACATACTCAGAACACTTACATTTGCCTGCATTTGGGCAAAATCATCTTAAGCAAAGCCTATTTTATAACAAAGTATCAAATATCACATGCAATTTATTAAATATTACACTAAAAAAAAAGAAGAATCGTTATATATAGAATGGTTGTAAGAATATCAGGTGTTCACCCCTGTAATCTTCTAGCTGACTGGGAGCTGTGGCTCAATGCCCCTGCCCAGCATCACAAGATGGCACCATACCACATGACACTGGCCCTTTTTATAAAGACCCAAATTCAAAGTTCAAAGTTCAGATTCTACTGAATCACTTTCACTTTCACATCATTGCCAAATATTTCATAAGTTGAATCATTGTAAATCAGGAGCCATCTGATTTGAAAGTTAAATCACAGTCACCCATATACACACAAAAAAAGGCCTTCATGTAGGGCCATCTATGTATCTCTAAACAACATAGCATTATATATCAACGGCAAAAAATGGATGCGAAGGGGACAATTGCTTTGCGTCAGTACTCTGAGCAGTAACATACATGGCCTTACTCACCTAGCAGAACTCCAGAGCTAGCTGATGGCAAGGAATTTTACAAATGTTTGCTGAACAGCTTAAGCACTATTATTTTTAACTTAGTGTGCATATCTGTTTTCTCAAGATATGTTAATTTATTTTATTGACTTATTACAAAACCAAATAATTTCCTCTTATTTAAGTGGCAGGTAAATAGAATTCTCTTTAATTTAAATCAAATGGCTTTTTAGGTTAAATATACTAAAAATTCTGAAACTTGTATTGCTTATGAATCTTTTATTGGAATCCTTATCAAGTTGTATTTTTCAAGTTTTTCCTAAATAATCTTCAATGAATTGAAAATAGTTTTTGGATTTTATTCAAGGCTATTAACACACAATTTCACTTTGTAAAATATAGTGCTAAACGTTCAACCAAAACGTTGTGTCTTTTTTTTTCCACTACCACATCCTCCATCTACGGACTGGATTCTCTCCCCAACTAGCACATATATACCATTGTCTATCTTTAGGATAAGTAAGGGTCATCTTTTGTCTTTATTCTATTCCTCGTATGCTTCTGAACTTGTTGAATTTTAATACAGTCACACCATAAGCATCACATATTTGATTCCCCTTTAAATAGTAAACAGTGCACAACCAGAGCATACCTTCAAAGCTATCATTATACTTACTCTGATATATTATTTTTGTATTTTTGTAAATTAAAATAATTAAATTATAGAACAAGAGTTTCAGGTGGTAGGTGTTGTAAGTTTTTCCCAAACTGACTTTTGTCAAACTCGTTTTGGTCATCATATATGTTAAGTAGTTTTCTCAGGGTTATTTTTAGAATATCCTTGTATAATGAATATTTACACTGATATCTAGTATAAAAACCTTGCAATTAATTTTAGAAACATTAAGATATTGAAAATCAATCTACTTCTTTAATTCATTAAAGACATTTTTGGCTTGTTTCCAGTACTTTCTTACTGGTTAAAAAATGAACTTGAAGTCGTCTGAATTTAATTATTTTATGGCACTTTCCCTTTGATAAATACAAAGACAATATTCTATATTAGCTATCTGAGAAGAATTTATTTTTTTAATTTTATTTTTTTGTAAGAGAGAGAGTGATAGAGACCACAAGCAGGGGGAGCAGCAGGGTGAGGGAGAAGCAAACTCCTGGCTAAGCAGGGAATCTGCTGCAGAACTGAGTCCCAGGACCCTAAGATCTTGACCTGAGCTAAAGGCTCAGGCGTTTAACTGACTGAGCCACCCAGGTGTTCCAATCTGAGAAGAGTTCTGTATGTTATCCTATTAATATGCAGTTTAAAGTCTAGGTAATTAACTTAATTTTTTAGTGGCTATGTTCCAGGCAGAGAGTAAGAAAGAAATATTAAATTAACCATATTCTATGCATTCTAAATGAAAATAATTAATCAATCATAATAAATCCTTCTATTTATGGAATATCAACTTATAAGCTTTCCTCCATATGAACAATGCCAAATACCAGAATAAAGGGTCATCTAATACAAATAAAGGATAGAATTAAAAAATTCTGGTAAGCCATTTAATTTTGAAAAATGGAGCTATCTTGTTGCTGAGTTGTGGTTTTCAGTCACATAATATCTGATAAGTGTAGAAGTAAGGTGAGTGTTACGCGAGATGAGAAATGGTATATAATTAAGATATTTTTAAAAGTACAGATAAATACAAATTAGTAAACATAGCATTATGGAGGAATAAAAATAAATGATAGCTACACACTCTAATGTCAATAAATCTTGGAAAGTTAATAGAGAAGTAAAACAAGGACAGTGCAAAAATTATGGTACATTTTTATGAAGTTAAAACAAATTCTGTGAAACCGTAGATGGACTTAAAGATACTATTATGTATCAAATATTGTAAAAACTAAGCAAGGAAATAGCAAACATAAAGTAACCAAAGCATACAAACTTGGGTAGATACAATAGGTGTGATCATTTTCTACTTCATAAAGAGATGAGTTAATAAATAAATAAAAATAAGTAGAATTTTTAGAAGTTAATAAAACTGTGCCTGTTATTATCTTAGCTATATAAAATATATGGTTTTCTAACAAAAACGCTTATCTTAAAAATATTTAAAAATAAATTTCAGGCTAATCATAAGGTTCTATTTACTTTCCCACTGAAGGAAAAGCTGGTTGTTGTAGTTGTAGTTGTTTGTTTGTTTTAGTCTCCTCCTAGTTTTTATTATTATAATGTGGAATGAGGAATGTTAAATTGAAAAGTGAATTATTTTATAGACAAAAATCATTACTTGATTCACCTCCTGGTACAGCAGATGGATCTCCTGAAAACATGCCCTTTTGCCTTATGGAAGAGTAACAGTTATGCTTACTTCTGAAACATACTTGGTGGTGGCCCTAAATAGTGACACCATAGTAAACATTTTGAATATTTGCAAGTAATTTTTGTAGTCATAGGGCTCCAAAAGGCACTACTGGTATCTTAGCAGGTATTTCAATAAAGATAAAAGTTGCCTCACTGTTTAAAAATATTAATAAGGCACAAAACATGGCAGAAGTATTTTCCTCAGATATTATTTTTTTCCATATGCTCCTGATTCCAGACATGAAAGTTATTTTTTTAAATTTTTTTATAAAAGATTTTATTTATTTCTTTGACAGAGATCACAAGTAGGCAGGGTCAGGCAGAGTGAGAGGGGGGAAGCAGGCTGCCTGTTGAGGTGAGAGCCCGATGTGGGACTTGATCCAAGGATTCTGGGATCATGACCTGAGCCGAAGGCAGAGGCTTTAACCCACTGAGCCACCCAGGCGCCCAACAAGTATTTTTGACAGATATATATATATGCAATGTATTTTCCAGTTATAAGAAAAATGGTTCTGCTATTTTTAACCTTTTTAAAAAATTACATAATTTTATTAAAATAAAATTTTATTTTTTAATGTTTTACTTTTCTTTACTTTTTTTAAAAAATATTTTATTTATTTATTTTACAGACAGAGATCACAAGTAGGCAGAAAGGCAGGCAGAGAGAGAGAGAGAGAGAGAGAGAGAGGAAAGCAAGCTTCCTGTGGAGCAGGGAGCCCAATTCAGGGCTAGATCCCAGGACCCTGAGATCATGACCCGAGCCGAAGGCAGCAGCCCAAACCACTGAGCCACCCAGGCACCCCAATGTTTTACTTTTCAATATACTACTTAGAATATAAAACCTATTCTATTTGGTACAAAGTTTACCGATTAAAAAATGGTAATTTTCTCATTGTGTCTTCCCCTCTCATTGCTTTATTTTGATTAAAAAATTTCACAATAAACATAACTGATGCTTTCCTTTTGATAGTCCCTCTGTTGGTCATATTGTATATGAGCCATGACAATTAGTTTTACAACATTTATTCATGTTTGTTGATATGTTTTATCATAACTAATTTTCCCTCCCTTATCTAGATTCCCCAGCTTTCAGACAGGTGGACACTTCAATAAACCATACCCAAGGGATGTATCAAGTACTTCTTAGACATTCTCTCAGATCCTTGAGGTCTCATTTTGCTTAATATTAACAAACTTATTTTAAAGTTTATATGGAGATGCAAAGACTCACAATAGTCAACATAGTGTTGAAGGAGAACAAAGACTGAGGACTGACTTCAAAGTTTACCATAACGACGGGGCACCTGTGTGGCTCAGTGGGTTAAGCCTATACCTTTGGGTCAGGTCATGATCCCAGGGGCCTGGGAACGAGTCCCATATTGGGCTCTCTGCTCAGCAGGGAGCCTGCTTCTCCTCATCTCTCTCTCTGTCTGTCTCTCTGCCTATTTTTGATCTCTCTCTGTCAAATAAATAAAATCTTTTTTAAAAAGTTTACCATAATGATAATTGTATGCAAGATATTGTAATACCACAGAAAGACTAGATTAAGGGAACTGAATATATATTATCAATTATATTTTATATATAACATAAAAGCAAAAGCAATACAAGAGAGCAAAATACAATCTTTTAAACAAATGGTTCTGGAGTAATGGTGAAGCTAAATGTAAATATATAAAATAAAAATAAAATAAAATAAAAAAATAAAAAAAAATCCAGGCAGATATCATACACTCTTCACAAAAATTAAATCAGATTGGATTATAAACCTAAACATGAAACATCTAGAAGGTAATATAGAAGAAAATTTAAATGACCTTGGTTTTGGAAATAACTTTAGCTACAAAAGCACAAGCACTGAATTTAAAAATGTCTACTCTGTGATACAATGCCAAGAGAACGAAAAGGCAAAGCACAGACTATGAGAAAAAATTTGCAAAATACACATCTGGCAAAGGACTGTTAATCAAAAAGACACAAAGACCCCTTAAAACTCAACAATTGTGGAAAAACCTGATTACAAATGAGCCAAAGACCTTAGCAGATACCTCACAAAAGAAAATATTACAGATGGCAAATAAGCATATAAAAAGATGCTTCACATCATATGTCATCAGGAAAATGCAAATTAAAACAAAAAAGAGACACCAGTACATACCCAAACCAGAACACTGACAACAGAACACAAAATGTTGGTGAGGATGTGGAGCAACAGGAATGTTCTTCCATGTCTATTGAGAATAAAGAATAGAAAGCAACTTGGCAGTTTCTTACAAAACTAAACATATTCTTGCCAGATGATTCAGCAGTAGCAGTTCTTGGTATTTATCCAAAGAAGATGAAATCTATACCCACAAAGATGTCTATAGTAGTTTTATTCATTACTGACAAAAGCTTGGAAGCAACCAAGATATCCTTCCATAGGTGAAAGTTCAAATAAAGTGTAGTACATGCAAACAATGGACTCTTATTTAATGCTAGAGAAATGAATTACCACGCCATGAAAGATATGGATATAAATATTTAATAAATATTTGATTTTAGGCTTCTACCAGTCTATCAATAGTAGTAGTATATTTTAACAGTGAATGCTCAGCATTCACGAATTTACCTAATAAAATATTTTGGGTTCAATATTTTAAATACTTCAACCTCTATGATTATATTCCTAATAATTTTGAATTGGGGTAATAAACCTTAATTTTTTGTAACTTGTTTCTTATTGCAAAAGAGCTCAATGAAATTTTAGAAAATAAAAATTTACCAAAAAAAAGTTTAGTTTACTATTGCCAAATAATTTAAAACTTTATCATATATTCAAATACATATATTTTTCTAAATTGATTTATAGGCTACTAAAACCAAAAACTTTTAGTTATACTAGATTTCATATCATGCACTCAATGCCAGAAAGCCATCTGTCGATGACTTGTCTTAAGTAGAGTTAAGATGAGTGTTATTACAATGAAAGATGGAAACAAAGATAGTATAACAATTGAGTGTTACTTAACTTTTCTGTTTTGATCAAGTTACTAATCTACAAAAGGCTTTTATCGGTGACACACTTGGGAATTTAACAAAACTTTTAAACTAGCATGTGCGACTCATTCCTAGAAAACAACACAATCAATAACACTTTCTTTAGATAAAATCATGACTATTTCTCCATTTGAATAAAAAGGTAGCAACCCCAATAAGTTTATTGAACATGAAAAGTTGAAATGCTATAATGCTCCTAAGGAATTAAATGATCCAGTCATGAATTACAAAAAAAGGATATAAATTACTAAAGATTTTGTTTAATGTAATGTACAACTGCCCGTTATTGTTCAATAGTGTAGGCTTGTACAAGAACTGTATAAAAGAACTCCACTTCTAAACCGTGGAAAATATGTTCCCTTTCCCCCTATATACAACTATTAAGCCATTCATTTAGCTTTTAAAATATCCACTTAATACAGGCTTTTTACTCATTTGAACAGGCAGCAGGGCTCTATTCTTATTGCTTACATCTGAAGGATAGACTTCTAGCGTAAGAGGTAAAGCCCGTAAAGTAGCCAAATAATAACAACAAAGTACAGTTAATGATCCCTTACAATCTGCCAGCTACCTTTCTGAGAATACTTCAATTAATAAAACATATAAAATACCTGACCACAAAGAGCTTGCATTCTTTTGAAATATAATAGTGAAATAAACCAATAATAGAGGGGCACCTCGGTGGCTCAGTCCATCGAGTGACTGCCTTTGGCTTGGTTCATGATCTCAGGGTCCTGGGATGTAACTCCCCAGCAAGCTTTCTAGGCAGTGGGGTGTTTTCTTCTTCCTCTGCGGCCTCTCCCAATTCTCTCTCTCTCTGTCTCCAATAAGGAAATAAACCAGTAATAGAATAATCATTGATGGTTGATGGTGATAAGTGTTACAAAGAAATACAAGAAAGGTAAAAGCCATTGGAGAATGCTGGGATGAAAGTTAATTTTATTTTGTGTTGGGTGGTTATATCTCATTTATGAGATGTTATTTGCACAAAGACCCAGGAAGTGAAGGAGACATGTCACCAAAAGGATATGGATGGCTTATAAGCACATGACAAATTTCTCAGCATTTAGACATTAAAGAAATACAAATTAAAATCATAATGAGACATGCTTACATATCTATTAAAATGGCTAAAATTATAAAGGCTAATTGTACTTCGTCTGAGCTAGATTGAGAAGCAACAAAAAATCTAAACTGTTGTTGGCATATATCATGATACCATCACTTTGGAAAATAGTTTGAAAATTTTTTAAATGCAAAATATGTTACAGTTACACAAATAACCATTTTACTTCTAGGCATTTAACCAAGAGAAACAAACCCTATGTTCATACAAGGACTTGTATATGAATTTCGTAGCAGCTTTAAGAATTGAAAACAGTGGAAATGTTCATCAATGTCCATCAATAGAGCAAAGACAAATTATGATCTATTCTTTTAAGAGATTACTATTCAACATCAAAATGAACTATTTACAATTGGAGATTCTCAAAGTAATGATGCTGAGAAAAGAAAAGCCAGGCAATGAATAGTATATACTGTGTGATTCCATGACTATAAAAAAATCTAGAAAATACAATTTTATATATAGTCACAGTCATCAAATATATTGGTGTGATTTTAGTGCCTTCTTCTGTGCTCCCATAGCTTCCTACACTTGGATCTCCGAGCATTTGTTACACCATGCGAAATACGAACTCTTTTTCTTTATTCTGTCTTACAGGAAAAAGAATCCTTGAAATTTTATGGACATTTGAACTCTTAGTTATTAGCAGAAATTCTATCACACAGTAAATTTCCAAATATAAAAGCCAGAGTTTTACAATGACTTCTAATCTTTTACATGATCTAGCCACTCATGTGACCTCTGTGACCTCTTTCCCTGCTACTCTTCAGTCCCTCACAGTGGCCTCCTTGCTATTCCTCAGATATGCCAGGCACGATCCAACCTTATGGCCTTCAAGATAGCCAATTCCTTTGCCTGGAGTGACCTTATTGCTGATAGTTCTGGGCAAATTCATCACCTTTCCATACGTTTGTTCAGTTGTCAGCTTCATTGTAACTACCCTGATCTTCCTATTAAAATTCTTACCTCCCCATCCCCTGCCTAGCAACCTTGATTTTTCTCACCCTGATCTAATTTTTATTTTTCCCCATTGTACTCATCATTTTTGAATAAACTATGCAACTTTTATTAAGGTTTATAGCTTTTAATTGTCTCACCCTTTAAAAGAAAAGTTCTACAAAGCCAAGTATTTCATTTACCAGTGTAGTCTGAAGTAATATCTGCCATATAATAGGTTCAGTAGACTATGGGTAAATTTCAGAAAAAATTAATGTTGAGAGTATACTGAATTTCATAAGTCATTTCAATATTTTTTCCAAAAAATAAACTATGTAAAACATATTTTAAATTTACTTTCAAAATATTTTATAGCATATAATGGACAATATACATATGCCTTAAAAAAACAATCATATAAATAACCATTTCATACCTACTTAAAAATTGCATAATACCACACTCGTAGATCCTCTCTGAATGCTCTAAAATAACCCTTTAAAGGAAAAACATTTTTAAAAATAACAGATTTTTTGGCAAAGAATTTAATAAAAAAAAAGTTTCATTCATCTATGTAGATCATAATAAATGTTTTTAATAGGCATGAAATTATAACTCTGAAGTGTGCTAAAATGAAACCACCTGCTAAGGGTGAGAGAACAAAAATAAACATCATTTTTTCAAATAAGAGGAATTTATTACCTTTGAATCAAAGCATGTGGATTTGTTCAAACTGGCAATAAAGGAATATGGATACACAATCAATAGAATGTCATATTTTAGATGTCTAAAAGACTTCAAAGTGAAGAGTATACATTTTTTAAATGCTACATAATAAGAAGATGACAAGATGTGACAAATAGCATTTTAAAAGCTCTACTCATAATGGAACGGAAGGTGTCATTTCCCTATAATTTTATATATGTCATTAATTTACTGTATCTGGATACAACATATTACCAAACAGATGTTCATCAAAGTCTAAATCATTTTTAATGGAACATAATATTTTGAACCTACATCTATTAATCATTTTTTCGATCTAACTTTTATAGTCTCGCTAAACAATTTATCAGATATTGACAAATTTAAAAAAATATAGCATAAAAAGTCGTGTTCGAAAAGTAGATTTTCTTTAAAATTTGCATGTAAATGAAAATATTGCTGATATTTTTAAGACTTTTAATGTAATTTTATATATATTTGACCTATCAGATGATATAAAATTTTTGGAGAAAATATGACATATTTTTTTGATCTTGGTTGGAGGTATTAATAAAGAGCAACTGCTTGTATTATTTGTATTGTGATATATTAGTTAATAAACATGAATAACTGGTATAAAATATGGTTTTTTAAATTTTATTTATTTACTTGACAGAGATCACAGGAAGGCAGAGTTTCAGGCAGAGAGAGAGGAATGGAAGCAGGCTCCCTGCTTAGCAGAGAGCCCACTGTGGGACTCAATCCCAGGAACCTGGAATCATAACAAAGAAATGATGATAAATTCCTTAAAAGACTCAAAGTTGTTCTTGACTGCTATGTTTCAAGCTCTATTCCCGGTTTGAGGACAGTTTTTAACAGGCTTGTCACTGTAGAAATCAGCTGGATGTTTAGAGGCTATCAGAACTGTGCAAAAACCTTGAAGGGGTAAAGATTGAAAATCCTTTAGAGAGATTAGCTCCCTAAGGCATTATTCATCCACACATTTTCCTCCAAACAATTAAGGCTGATGGATGAGGGGCACCTGAGGGGCTCTCTCATCACGTGGGTTGTGGGTTAAGCCTCTGCCTTCATCTCAAGCCATGGTCTCTGGGTCCTGGGATCCAGCCCCACATCCGGCTCTGCTCAAAAGGAAGCCTGCTTCCCTCCCTGCTTGCCTGCCTCTCTGCTTACTTGTAATCTCTCTCTCTCTCTCTGTGTCCAATAAATAAATAAAATCTTAAAAAAAAGGCTGATGGATGATAAATTATGAAAACTGCTCCCTCCAAATGATGCTTCTTCATAAGGTTTTAAGAATTTAAAATTGTAAGAATTTAAAATTGAAACTTGATCGTAGGATTTATCTTATACAATAACAACAAGTGATGGCAGTTATTATTAGTTCTGAAGTATTTGTGATTCTGAATTCTTGGCCTCATTAGTAAATTTATTTTTAATAAATTATTTAATATATAATAATATATATAATATATATTATATATAACATATATAATATATATAATAAATTCATTCATTCATTATTTATTTATTTATTTATTATTTATTATTATAATTTATTCATTTATTAACTCAAACACAAGAAAATGAATGACCAGATTGAAAAATTGGCAAGGACTGGAACAGACACGTCACTTAAGAAGATATTGAGATGGCAATAATGATATGAACAGATGCTGTGATGATCCACAGCATGTCTAATTAAGGAATTGTAAATTAAAAGAACATGAGGGGCGCCTGGATGGCTCAGTGGGTTAAGCCGCTGCCTTTGGATCAGGTCATGATCTCAGGGTCCTGGGATCGAGTTCCACGTTGGGCTCTCTGCTCAGGAGGAGCCTACTTCCCTTTCTCTCTCTCTCTGACTGCTTCTCCGTCTTCTTGTGATCTCTCTCTGTCAAATAAATAAATAAAATCTTTTTAAAAAATAAATAAATAAATAAGACAATCATATATCACTACACATTTATTAGAATGGCTAAAATCCAAAATACTGACAACATAAAATGCTTTTGACGATGAGGAACAAGAGAAACTCTCATTCATTCTGGTGAGAACACCAAAATGGTGCTACCACTTTGGAAGACAGCTGGGCAGTTTCTTACAAAACTAAACATATTCTTACCATATGATCCAGCAATCGTGCTCCTTGGTACTCACCCAAAAGTGCGACAACTTTGTGTACACAGAATCCTGCATATAAACCTGTGTTTATAACAGCTTTACCCATAAGTGCCAAGAGTTGGAAGTAACCAAGATGTCCTTCAGGAGGAGAATGGATAGATAAACTGTGGTCCATTGAAACAATGGGATATGATTCAGCGATAAAGAGAAATGGCTATCAAGCAATGAAAAGGCAAGGAACAAACTTAAAATCCGTCATAATAAGTGAAAGAAGTCAATTTGAAAAAGCTTCATGTTGCAAGGTTCCAACTATATGACCTTCTAGGAAAGGCAGAACTATGCAAATGGTATAAAGGTCAGCGGTTTGTAGCAGTTAGGAGAGGAGGAGGATGAACAGGCAGAGCACAGAGGATTTTTAGGCCAGTGAAAATGTTCTGTATGATATGCATGATATTTTAGATATATATCACTACACAGTTGTCAAAATGCATAAGATACTATACCAAAAGTGAACTCTATGAGAAAAGGTTTTTTTTAAGATTTTATTTATTTATTTGACAGGCATTAAAGCAGGCAGAGAGGCAGGCGGGGAAAGCAGGGGTTGGGGGAAAGCAGGCTCCCTGCCAAGCAGAGAGTCTGGTCTGGGGCTCGATCCCAGGACCGTGAGATTATGACCTGAGCCGAAGGCAGAAGCCTTAACCCACTGAGCCACCCTGGTGCCCCACCAAGAGTGAACTCTAATGTAAACTGTGGACTTTGGGGTGATAATGATGTGTCAGTGTAGGGTCAGTGAGCGTGAAAAATTATCACCGTGGTACAGGATGTTGATAATGGGGAAGGCTGTGTGTATGTGGGGAAAGGGAATTTTACTTTGATTCCCAAACTACTCTAAAAAATGCAGTCTGTTAAAAAAAACTTTATAATGCAATATAATACAAAACAAGAATGCATATCAAGAGAGAAATAATGTTTAAAGGGAACAAAGAACTTCAGTAATGTGTACAGCCAGTAGCTAGAATCCCTGCCTCTTGAGACCCTGTGCTAGAATGCCGCCAGAACCATATAGAACTATGTTAGTCTTTCTCAGAAGCCAACAAGTGTTTGCCCAGTTAAGAGCACAGTAACAATAAGTCACGGTATGTTATAATGATTATCAATATTTTTAAAGACTTCTCAAGTTCCTTTTTGAGTAACCCTCACCCCACACTTAGAGAAAATTATCTGAGGTTCACCACTTTGAAATTCTTAATTGTTGTCCACATTTACAATAGCCAAAAAAAAAAAAAAATCTTTTTATTAACAAAGTGTTCAGAAGGGGGCACCACTGAAAACAATGAGAGTTTTCGCTGCCAGGACAATTTTGTTGCAGAAACAGCTGAAAGCACTCAGGTCAGACAGAGCCAAGGGATGGAGGGATTTTTAAAATTACAAAAACAAAACCAAATCAAACCAAAACAAAAATCAAAACCAATGGCCAAGATTTCAAGTTTGCTACTAAAGGTATGACATTCTCCTAGGACATGCACGTGACTTGATCAATATATTTATATATTTATATTTGAAGAAGAAGGAACTATTGGATGCAGCAAATCCACGTTGATTAAAAATTACGAGTTATGGGGCTCCAGGGTTGCACAGTGGTTTAGGCCTCTGTCTTCAGCTCAGGTCATGATTTCAGGGTCCTGGGATGGAGCCCCACATCGGGCTCTCTGCTCAGCGGGGAGCCTGCTTCCCCCCGCCCTCACTCTGCCTGCCTCTCTACCTACTTGTGATCTGTCAAATGGGTAAATAAGATCTTTAAAAAAGGAAGTACTAGGTGTGAAATACATCGAGGGTATGGGAAGGAAAATGATTTCACCTGATCAGACTAGGAAGTGCTTGAAGCCTGAATTAAAGTGCTACTAAAAGAGTAAAGACCAGCGAAATATATGGGGAAAAAATCCCTAGAAAAACAGCAATAATAACAGGCTGCTCTTTATTGATCCAGATCCTGCGGTAGGCAAAGAAGAGCTGGTTTTAGCCAGAGGATGATCTCCGTTTGTCTTCATGATCTGGCATTTCCTGCAAGCCAGGCATGGGGCTCTGCTCTAGAGCTGCAAATGCTGGGGAGCCGTCACTGTCCCTTTTGTCTTCTCAGGGGGCCAACGGGCATGTCCATGGTGCAGTGTGACAGGTTTTACCACAGGGAGATAAAAGACTGCCAAGGGTAGGTTGGAGCTGGGAAAAGCCACTTAGGAGCAGATTTTCAGGGGAGGGGATAGACATGGGCAAAGCGAAAAATGAGGATGAGTGTGTCAAGTTTCAAAGTGCCAGGAGGCAGCACAGTGCATTCGGGAAACTACAGCAAGTTCATTGACAACGGACAGCTGATCGGGCAGCATCACCTGGGGATGGAGGCTGAGCCCCGGGGTTAACACTGGGGATGAGATGGTTTGTACACTATTCCAAGGAGGTGAGGCACTACACTGTGGGGGCACAGGGAGCTACCGGAGGATTTCAAATATCAGAATCATAACCATAATAGAGTATTTAATTGCATCCTAGCTTTCATCAAGGGTAAGATGCACTATAGTTTATGTTCGACTAAGAAAGAGAAATGCTGTCAGTTAAACTAGGATATGTCCTCAAGTGCTAGGTGCGTGCCACCTTAAGAGATATTTAAATGGGGGGGACAAATCTTAGAACAAGTAAACTGTGGTACTAGAATAATTAAGAAAGGTCGAACGCTTGGATCAACAAAATAAGTGATTATTGCTTACCATGTGCCCCAAACTATATTAAGTCTTAGAACAAGAGACGTTCTCATCTTGATGCCACGCAGCTGTTAGACCCAAGGTACAGAGGGCAGTAGCCAACGACCAGCAGGCCCCAAGTGCCATGTGCAGACTCTAAGAATAACTGCCTTTGAGAGAGGAAACGGTTGAGAGTGGGCTTTCTGAGGTAGAGAATTACTAGCTGGGAAAGTAGGAAAATTGACACAGAATCAGAATTGATGCCCCTACATGACAGAGTTGGTGAAACTTCCCATCTCAGAGAACTTGATGCTTCTCAGAAATGTATTTTTCATTTTGGACAGAACATTCAGGATAAATATGATCTGTTCGAGATCCTGGTTCTCTCATCAGGACTGTTTCTTAGGCTTCACTGGCACAAGAAAAGGGTTTTGATAGTGCAGGGTAAATCCTGACAAAAGCAAAGCACGATATCTATTAAAAACTAACTACTCAGAATAGAACAGCAGATAAAAGGCCAGGCCGACCTGCCCCTCAGGATAGGTAAGGTTGGTCCGGTAACAGGGGTAGAGGGGAAGTGCCCATCCTCTGCTAGAAGAGCTAGAGAAGACCCCTTCCGGAGAGACCACCAGGAGAGGAGAGTAGTAGGTGCTGATGATGAAGAATATTTTAATCAGCAGATAAGGTCAAAATGACAAAGTTCCAGGATCAGAGTAAACATATGGGATTAAAAAATAAAAATTAAAAAAAAAATTTTTTTTGAAAGGACTTTTTTTTTAAAGGACTTTAAACAAAAGTCCTTTTTAAGAGACAGTTGGCTGTTTAAACCAAAAGTACAACTCACTGAGAGAATCGCCGCATTATTTATTGGGGTAGAAAGGACCTGGAATGCAGAAAGACCCATTCTGCAGAAGAAAAAATAGAATCACTAACAGGCCTCATGGCTTGCACAGCCAGTGGCTAGAATCCCTGCCTCATGAGACCCTGTGCTAGAAGGCCGCTAGAACCATCTCAACTATGTTCGTCTTTCTTGGAAGCCAACAAGTGTTTGCCCAGTTAAGAGCACGGTAACAATCAGTCACGTTATGTTATAATGATTGTCGATATCTTTAAAAGCCTTGTCTAGTTCCTTTTTGAGTAACCCTCACCCCACCCTTAGAGAAATTTATGTGTGGTTCACTTCTTTGAAATACCTCATTGTTGTTCCACATTTAAGACACAATGAAGAAAAAAAAATTGACAATGAGTTCCAGAGTTTAAAAGTCACTTGCCATTCAATCCAAATTGTGAGTTTGATCGGTTAGCGAACACTTCATAATGCACCCCTGGTAATTTTACAGAGATTATTTTTTTCTTACCTATTCTTGATTATTCTGTCTTGCAATGCAGAGAAAGCTAACTAATTTAAAATAAACTTCCGTTAATTTTGATTGTTATAAACTTAAAATTGATTAATTTCCATATACAGAGTTTAAAATGTTCACAATTTACATTAAATATATATTCTGTGTATACCTTGGAAAAATTATACTGAAAATTGAAATTTAAATGATGTTGTATATAGCTGCAAGAAGCCGCCTGTCCCATTTCATCTTACTATATAAGTTGTGTCAGGTAATTTATAAAATCCCTACTGCATAACAAATCGATTTTTTGTTGGAATGGGTAGTAATGTTTGTTCTTATTTCTAAATAAGAGTTGGTCTATGAGTGCATCTATAACTTATTTTTCCTAAGTGGCTTCATGGTCTTGAACTGAGAAAGCTCAGAACATTAAACATCAAAATAATATAATTTGACATAATTAGACATCAAGGAAATGCAATTTAAATGACACTGAGATATCACTACACACTTATCAGAATGGCTAAAATAAAATATAATGACAAGACCAAAAGAAAAAAATATACCATTTGATGATACACAATGGCAAGTTGTACCATAACTTAACCATCTCAGACTAGTGTAGTGTTAAATTTGTTTTTCTCAGCAATATTTTGGGTCACTTACCACTTTTCAAGGATTTAAAGTACTATCATTTTACTTAAAACTGTGAAATTTGGTCAGTGTTAAATTTCAATTTATGTTAAAACATTCTGTAAACTGTGTTAAACTTTGACATTTCTTCCCTCTGTTCAGTGAATAACACTATATCATATTTTGAAAAATACACTAATTTTTATTTTGAAAAATATCCCTTTTTCCTCTTATGATAATTATTGATATGAATTAATAGTAGAATTTGATATGGTTCCATATGACCATAAATACTTTATCGTATTTTATCAAATTTAATAATGAATATAATGTACTTCTTTGGACAATTTTTAAAGACCAGTCTACTCTTAAAAAAAAACAAATGGAGACGCACTTCTTCAGTTCACACAAATTTCATTTTATTATATATAACCTCAGATAAATTTCAACAAATCATAATTTATTAAAATTATGTCTACTTAAAAATCTCATAGAAGAGTAAAACCATCAAAAATAAAAATAAACACACACAACACACACACATCACCCATGTATTGGCAAATCACAATTGCTGTAAGAATACATTAGACATTCCACAGTTAAGGGCTTAAAATTTCCATCAGTGACAAAAAGATTTGTATCCAAATGGACTGATTTTCCAGAATCCAAGAAAAAGTCTCCTAGGGTTTATTTAAAGATAAATATTTGAACAAATACTTCTTAAATTTAGGAAATTCAGAACATACGATTAAAGAATATTTGCAGTGCAGACTATATTCAATCCGTCCTTCAAAATGTGCCTTTGAGTACATAATTCTGTTTTCTCTATCTTTTTCCTCATAGTTTTGGGCTGGACCCCATGGTCACAACACTGCTCCCAGTCTTTGCCTTCCCATCTGTTGATACCAGGCATTTGGTCAGCAAAGCATATTAGTATCATAATTAATAAGCCCTTGGCACCATATCTCTGGAGCAGGGGTTGCTCTTAGCCAAGGCCCAGAGCAGTTGACCTCCCAAAGCTAGTGCTACAGCCCCAAGGACTAGGTCCCTGCCACAGGAACTCAGTCTTTTTTTTTTTTTTTTTTTAAAGATTTTATTTATTTATTTGACAGAGAGAAATCACAAGTAGATGGAGAGGCAGTCAGAGAGAGAGAGAGAGGGAAGCAGGCTCCCTGCCGAGCAGAGAGCCCGATGCGGGACTCGATCCCAGGACCCCGAGATCATGACCTGAGCCGAAGGCAGCGGCTTAACCCACTGAGCCACCCAGGCACCCCCACCAGAACTCAGTCTTTCATGTAATGCTAAGCAGACAAAACCAAAACAGGAAAGCTCCGACAGCTTTCACTGGCATGACTTATCTCCCACTCCCTCGACGTCCAGGCAGTACCAGATGCCAGGAGGGGTTTTGGTCCAACATATGGGAGGGAAGGAAGTAGCCACGAGCAAGTACCTGCCTCTCTGTGCCTTTCTTTCATGAGCAGGTTGTAAGGAGGAGGAAGAGGAAGGGGAAGTGAGGTGAACTTCTAAGGGTGAAGGCCTCAGGTAGGCAGCTGGCTCCTGCCAGTAGGAAAGGGACAAAGGAGAAGGCAGTGAGTCTTGCAGGGAGGGTGGGGGTTAAGGGTTACAGCTTATGACGGAATCTGGACAGGAGTAATAGGGATACTAGTCATTTGAGTCCACCATTGGCAAGCTGGGCTGGGTGTCAGGGCAGATAGGCCTCCCTGGGCAACGGCACATGAGAGAAGGTGGAATTCTTCTCTGAGGAGCAGGTGGAGCTTTGGGTGTTGGGAAAGCATAGACAGTATTGTTCCAGGGCCAAGGACAGGTCCGGGTACTCCTGGTTGGACGTCAAGGCCACAGTATGATCCAGGACTTCTACCAGCAGCTTGAAGGTACCACATGCCAGCCACCCCTCATTATTGTGTATAACTCTCTGGTGCACTCATTGGCTTATCCATCAAATGACTCCTTCAGCAGCTTGAAAACCACCTCCACAGGCACTCCAGGTTATGGGAGGCTTCCAGAGTGAAGATTTTGCACAGGATCACCCCAAAAGACCAGAAGTCACTCTGGTGGATGTAGATCTGGACAAACATGGCCTTAGGGATCATCCACTTCACAGGCAGTCCACTGTTGGTTGTCTTTTTATAGTAACTGATGTGGTGACATCTCTGGCAAGGCTGAAGTCTGAGATCTTCATCATGTTGTCCTTTGTCACCAGCACTTCCCTGGTGGCCAGGTCTTGGTGTATGCACTTCTTGGAGGCAAGGTACTCCATGCCTCTGGCTACCTGGTAGGCACAGGATACCAGGTCCTTGGAGGAGAGTTGCTCTGCTGCATTGTGGCTGATATTGTAACAGTCCTCCAGGTCAGGAGGCCTCTGGGCCTGCAGGTACTCCTGTATGTTGTCTTTGGAGGCATATTCTGTGAGAGTGTACGAAGGACCGTCCTGTGTGCAGGACCCAGCAGGTTGATGGTGTCCTTGTGCTGTCCAATCATCTTCATCATCTCCATTTCTGAGATTAGGTTTGACAGGTCTTTCTCTGTTGCATCTGACTTCAACATCTTCACAGACACTTTAGTCAAATGGTTGGATTTGTCTTTGTCCAGCCCAATGGCCTCCTCCAACACCACCTGCCCAAAGTAGGCCTGTCTTAGGGGTCTGCCTAAACTGCCTACACCCAGCCTGTCTCAAGGCAGTTATGAACTCTAGATTATCCTCAAAAACATTAAACCACAAGCTAAAAATTCTCTTCACTAGATCTCTGTCACAGGTCTAATTTTCTTATCTTTCATCATTTATCTTTTTCCTGATTCTTATTTTCAGTATAGTTTATTTTGCTTCCAAGTGTTTCCCCTGGTTTCTGTATGCTGTTTCAGAGGGAAGAATTATCCTGTTAAAATTATATCTTGAGCATTCATTACATCTCTCAGTTAAAATGGGTTCTTTTATGGTATTGATTCATTTGAGTTTTCTCAAAATGGGAAGAATTTTCAAAATGGTGTTTTCCTCAAGGTTCAAAGTATGTCTTAGCCTCATCTTTACTCTTTTTGAATTCACTTTTCAAATTCTTGTCCCTCTTTTTATCTTTTTAAATTTAAATGTTTTATTTTTACTCTTCTTTTATTTGAGTATAGTGGATATTCAGTGTTACATTGGTTTC
>NW_028134015.1:0-53000 GCF_964662115.1 Mustela nivalis | reverse complement strand
GGTCCTCTGGAGCCATACCACAGGACCGTGCCTGCTCTCTCCTGGGTAACTGTGTCCATTCCTTTGGCCACACACCTCCAGAATATGAGAAACCTCAAGGCCTCCGAGGACATCCCACTACTGGGAGCCTCACTGGACTCACAGGGGCATTCCGACACAAGCTGAGCAGCTACATCCATGAATGCATGCACACAGATGTCAACAGAGATAGAAGGTTGAGCCGGACAGGCCTTTAGGCCGTAGTCTCAACTCTTGCTTTGGTTTCCACGTGTCACTCCTCAGAGGCTTGGGTTCGAAGAACAGGGTATGGGGCTTTCCTGAGGCACGGAACAGAACTCCTCTCGTCTCCACATGGGAAGTTTCCTTGTTGGAGCCGTGTCAAACACCTCATGTTGGAGAATCCTGCAGAGTCCCTGAGCCACCTCCACATTCCAAGGTCTCCCAGGCCACCAAGCCACAGTAGGACTCATCTTCAGGAGAGTCCATTTCAACTCTCCCCTCTGGGTAGCTCACCCAGGAGCCCGCAGATTGAGCCTGCCTTGTCCTGACTAAAGAGTGGGAATATGAGGTGGCGTTCCCAGGCATCCATGCTTAGACACCTGCTCTCGAGTCTTTCCATATGGGGCCTCTTGGAACCATCCAATAGGACTCGACTGTCGTGCAGAAGGTAACCTTCAGTTTTGGAGCAGTTCACAAATCCCATCGTAGGCAAAACTTTCTGGCCTCATGAAGCCCCCACACCCTTCAGGAAGAGGCCATGCTGGACAAGAACTCTAGCCTGAGGCACGTCTCATAGTTGACATGACCTCAGTGCAGGAGATCTCGATTCAGCCTCTGCAGAGTGGGCCTGCCGTGCCCTCGGTCCCAAACCTCACGCTAGCTTGTGTTTTCAGACTTCCTTCCTCACACTCCTGGCAAACAAGCCCTCCGGACTAGGAACTCCAGAACCAAAACCCAGCACAATGTCTGCCCAACGGAAGAAAAACGTTTCCCTGTGGGGCTCTCCAGAAAACCCAGATGAGTATCAACCTGCTCGGGCCTCGACAGTACCCGAACTGGATAGGCTGCTCAGGGTACTCATGCTCTGCCTGACACAGCCTGAAGCCAGACGTCCAGATAGACAAGGAGACAGCTGGCCGCACACCCAGCACTTCGGACACGCCATGGTCTTATGCCGTCACCTCATCCTAACCTTGGTTTTCAGATATCTGAACCTAGACATTATATCAATTCTCCACACAGCTGGGTATAGCAAGCACAAAACAGAACTCCTTCTTCCCCATGGCTGTCATGTTTGCTATTGGCATGGAGTCACACCTTCAGTTTGGGAGAAATCTTCATGGCCCCTGATGCCACGCCCAAACTTGAGTGCTGCTTGGGCACAAATTCACACTGTGACCCTCAGCATGAGCCCCATGTCAAAGAAAGGCCTGTCAGGGCCTGGACCAAGAGCCCACATATGGGGCTTGCCAAGCCCCTATGCACCCAATCCTCACCACGGTTTGAATTTTCCAGTCGCCCCGCCCGTACCTGGAGCTCTGCTCTGGAACCCTTTCTTGGAGAGACCCATGAGCCAGACAACACGACTCCACCCTTCCCACAAAATGACCCCAAACTCTTGGGAGCTGGGACAAATCCCCAGAGAGGGATACTCGTCCACAGTACCTGAGGCCACCGCTCCAATCCACGGCTATCCCGGACACACCATCCAGAGACAAAAGCCTGAAGGAACGCCTCCCACTCGCCCTTGTTTCAGAGGCCCAGGAGCTCCCTCTCGGGCTGTACATCCGGCCGGCCATACCCTAGGCGCCACTCATAAGCTGAGTTTGTGTATTCAGACTTCTGTGCCCACAGCCTGGACCCACACAACATCCAGGCTAGGGCCTCTGGACCAAACAGCGAAAGATTGTGCCTGCCCTCTCCAAGGAAAGTGTGCCCAATCCATTGACCACAACCCTACAGGTTAGGGAAAAGCTCCAAGGTCCCTGAGGCCATCAATAGTATAGGCCACCCTGGACTAAGAGGGGCTCTCTGACACCAGCGGAGCAACTATCTCCACTTAGACTCTCAGACAGTGTCCCCAGAGACAGAAGGTTGAAATGGACAGGCCCCCAGGCCCTAATCTGAACCTTAGCTTTGGTTTCCATGTTTCCGTTCTCAGAGGACTGTTTTCGTAGACCAGCACATGGGGCTTTTCTGAGGCACCAAACCAAACCTCTCTCATCTCCACACGGGCAGCTTTCTTACTGGGATGTATCAAACACTTCAGGTAGGAGAGTTCCGCAGGGCCACTGAACAACCAGCAGATTCCAAGGTCTCCATGGACTCAAACGCACATTATGACGCATCCTCAGGAGAGGCCATTTCAACTCAGCCCCCTGGGTCGCGTGTTCCAGATGCAGCAGATCAAACATATCTTGTCGCTAATAGCCAATGGGAATGCGAGGCATGCTGTACAGGGATCCATCCTTCGAACCCTGCTCTCCAGTCCTTCCATATGGTATGTCCTGGAGCCATGCAACAAGACTCGAATGTCCCGCAGAAGGAAACCTTGTGGTTTGGGGCAACCTCCAAACTCAGCGTGGGAAAACTTCCTTGGCCTCATGAGGCCCCCACTTCATGAAGGTGCCATCATGGACACATACTGCAGCCTCAGCCAACGTCTGATCCTCAGCCTGACTTCAGATGCAGGAGATTTTGATTCAGCCTCTGCAGAGTGGGCCTGCTCTGCCCTTGGCTCCAATCCTCACACTAGCTTCTGTTTTCAGACTTCCGTCCTCACACTCCTGGCCCACAAACCCTACCTACTGGGAATTCTGGGGCCACAATGAAGCACTGTGCCTGCCTCCCAAAAGAAAAACATTGTCTATGGCGCTGCCCAGAAACCCCAAATGAGGATCAAACTGCTTGGCCCTCGGCAACACCCCAATTGCATAGGCTACCTTAAACAGTGATGCTCTGTCGCAAATAGCCTGAGCCCAGACCTTCCAACAGACACCGACACAGCTGGCTGCACACCCAGCACATTGGACCCGCCACTGCCTTAGGCCACCATCCATTCCCAACCTGGGTTTTCAGTCATCGGAACCTAGACCTTATCTCCAATCCCTGCACAGGGGGGAACCTGATGCACAAGTCAGAACCCCTCCTTCCCCATGGCAAGGAACCTTGCTGCTGGCAGTGAGTCAAACCTTCGGTGTAGGAGAAAACGGCATGGCCCATGAGGCCACGCCCAAGCGTGAGGGCCGCCATGGGCACAAACACACATTGTGACCATCAGCGTGAGTACCTTATTCAAGTAACGCCTCTCAGTGACTGGACCAAGAGCCCGCATATGTGGCTTGCCATGCCCATAGGCACCCAGGACTAACTAGATGGTGTGTATTCCAGTTGAGGGAACCCACTGCTGTGCTCTAGAGTCCCTCTCCTGGGGGGTCCCCTGTGGCAGAAAACAGTACTCTTCATTCCCACAGAATGAACACAAACACTTGGGAGCTTGGACAATCCCACGAGAGGAAGGCTCTTCCTTGGCCTCTGAGACAACCCCTAACCTGACCGGACACTGTAAACGCAACACCCAGAGACAAAATCCTGAGTGACTGCCTCCCACTTGCCCTACTTTGATTTCCAGAGGATCTCCCCTCACGGACTAGAGATCAGGCCTGCCATTACATTGGCCCCTAGCTGAGCCAAGTTTGCTTTTTCAGACATCTGTCCCCACAGCCCTGGCAAACACAGCCTCTAGGCTGGGTCCTCTGGAGCCATACCACAGGACCGTGCCTGCTCTCTCCTGGGAAACTGTGTCCATTCCTTTGGCCACACACCTCCAGAATATGAGAAACCTCAAGGCCTCCGAGGACATCCCACTACTGGGAGCCTCACTGGACTCACAGGGGCATTCGGACACAAGCTGAGCAGCTACATCCATGAATGCATGCACACAGATGTCAGCAGAGATAGAAGGTTGAGCCGGACAGGCCTTTAGGCCGTAGTCTCAACTCTTGCTTTGGTTTCCAGGTGTCACTCCTCAGAGGCTTTGGTTCGAAGAACAGGGTATGGGGCTTTCCTGAGGCACGGAACAGAACTCCTCTCGTCTCCACATGGGAAGTTGCCTTGTTGGAGCCGTGTCAAACAGCTCATGTTGGAGAATCCTGCAGAGTCCCTGAGCCACCTCCACATTCCAAGGTCTCCCAGGCCACCAAGCCACAGTAGGACTCATCTTCAGGAGAGTCCATTTCAACTCTCCCCTCTGGGTAGCTCACCCAGGAGCCCGCTGATTGAGCCTGCCTTGTCCTGATTAAAGAGTGGGAATATGAGGTGGCGTTCCCAGGCATCCATGCTTAGACACCTGCTCTCGAGTCTTTCCATATGGGGCCTCTTGGAACCATCCAATAGGACTCGACTGTCGAGCAGAAGGTAACCTTCAGTTTTGGAGCAGTTCACAAATCCCATCGTAGCCAAAACTTTCTGGCCTCATGAAGCCCCCACACCCTTCAGGAAGAGGCCATGCTGGAAAAGACCTCTAGCCTGAGGCACGTCTCATAGTTGACATGACCTCAGTGCAGGAGATCTCGATTCAGCCTCTGCAGAGTGGGCCTGCCGTGCCCTCGGTCCCAAACCTCACGCTAGCTTGTGTTTTCAGACTTCCTTCCTCACACTCCTGGCAAACAAGCCCTCCGGACTAGGAACTCCAGAACCAAAACCCAGCCCAGTGTCTGCCCAACGGAAGAAAAACGTTTCCCTGTGGGGCTCTCCAGAAAACCCAGATGAGGATCAACCTGCAGGGCCTCGACGGCACCCGAACTGGATAGGCTGCTCTGGGCACTCATGCTCTGCCTGACACAGCCTGAAGCCAGACGTCCAGACAGACAAGGAGACAGCTGGCCGCACACCCAGCACTTCGGACACGCCATGGTCTTATGCCGTCACCTCATCCTAACCTTGGTTTTCAGATATCTGAACCTAGACATTATATCAATTCTCCACACAGCTGGGTATAGCAAGCACAAAACAGAACTCCTCCTTCCCCATGGCTGTCAAGCTTGCGCTTGGAATGGAGTCACACGTACACGGTGGGAGAAACCTTCATAGCCCCTGATGCCACGCCCAAACTTGAGTGCTGCTTGGGCACAAATTCACACTGTGACCCTCAGCATGAGCCCCATGTCAAAGAAAGGCCTGTCAGGGCCTGGACCAAGAGCCCATATATGGGGCTTGCCAAGCCCCTATGCACCCAATCCTCACCACGGTTTGAAATTTCCAGTCGCCCCGCCCGTACCTGGAGCTCTGCTCTGGAATCCCTTTCTTGGAGAGACCCATGAGCCAGACAACACGACTCCACCCTTCCCACAAAATGACCCCAAACTCTTGGGAGCTGGGACAAATCCCCAGAGAGGGATACTCGTCCACAGTACCTGAGGCCACCGCTCCAATCCACGGCTATCCTGGACACAACATCCAGAGACAAAAGCCTGAAGGAACGCCTCCCACTCGCCCTTGTTTCAGAAGCCCAGGAGCTCCCTCTCGGGCTGTACATCCGGCCGGCCATACCCTAGGCGCCACTCATAAGCTGAGTTTGTGTATTCAGACTTCTGTGCCCACAGCCTGGACCCACACAACATCCAGGCTAGGGCCTCTGGACCAAACAGCGAAAGATTGTGCCTGCCCTCTCCAAGGAAAGTGTGCCCAATCCATTGACCACAACCCTACAGGTTAGGGAAAAGCTCCAAGGTCGCTGAGATCATCAATAGTATAGGCCACCCTGGACTAAGAGGGGCTCTCTGACACCAGCGGAGCAACTATCTCCACTTAGACCATCAGACAGTGTCCCCAGAGACAGAAGGTTGAAATGGACAGGCCCCCAGGCCCTAATCTGAACCTTAGCTTTGGTTCCATGTTTCCGTTCTCAGTGGACTGTTTTCGTAGACCAGCACCTGGGGCTTTTCTGAGGCACCAAACCAAACCTCTCTTATCTCCACATGGGCAGCTTTCTTACTGGGATGTATCAAACACTTCAGGTAGGAGAGTTCCGCTGGGCCACTGAACAACCACACATTCCAAGGTCTCCATGGACGCAAACGCACTTTATGACGCATCCTCAGGAGAGGCCATTTCAACTCAGCCCCCTGGGTCGCGTGTTCCAGAGGCAGCAGATCAAACATATCTTGTCGCTAATAGCCAATGGGAATGCGAGGCATGCTGTACAGGGATCCATCCTTCGAACCCTGCTCTCCAGTCCTTCCATATGGTATGTCCTGGAGCCATGCAACAGGACTCGAATGTCCCGCAGAAGGAAACCTTGTGGTTTGGGGCAACCTCCAAACTCAGCGTGGGAAAACTTCCTTGGCCTCATGAGACCCCCACTTCATGAAGGTGCCATCATGGACACATACTCCAGCCTCAGCCAACGTCTGATCCTCAGCCTGACTTCAGATGCAGGAGATTTTGATTCAGCCTCTGCAGAGTGGGCCTGCTCTGCCCTTGGCTCCAATCCTCACACTAGCTTGTGTTTTCAGACTTCCGTCCTCACACTCCTGGCCCACAAACCCTCCCTACTGGGAATTCTGGGGCCACAATGAAGCACTGTGCCTGCCTCCCAGGAGAAAAACATTGTCTATGGCGCTGCCCAGAAACCCCAAATGAGGATCAAACTGCTTGGCCCTCGGCAACACCCCAATTGCATAGGCTACCTTAAACAATGATGCTCTGTCGCAAATAGCCTGAGCCCAGACCTTCCAACAGACACCGACACAGCTGGCTGCACACCCAGCACATTGGACCCGCCACTGCCTTAGGCCACCATCCATTCCCAACCTGGGTTTTCAGTCATCGGAACCTAGACATTATCTCCAATCCCTGCACAGGGGGGAACCTGATGCACAAGACAGAACCCCTCCTTCCCCATGGCAAGAAACCTTGCTGCTGGCAGTGAGTCAAACCTTCAGTGTAGGAGAAAACGGCATGGCTCATGAGGCCACGCCCAAGCGTGAGGGCCGCCTTGGGCACAAACACACATTGTGACCCTCAGCGTGAGTACCTTTTTCAAGTAACGCCTCTCAGTGACTGGACCAAGAGCCCGCATATGTGGCTTGCCATGCCCATAGGCACCTGGGACTAACTAGATGGTGTGTATTCCAGTTGAGGGAACCCACTGCTGTGCTCTAGAGTCCCTCTCCTGGGGGGTCCCCTGTGGCAGAAAACAGTACTCTTCATTCCCACAGAATGAACACAAAGACTTGGGAGCTTGGACAATCCCCCGAGAGGAAGGCTCTTCCTTGGCCTCTGAGACATCCCCTACCCTGACCGGACACTGTAAACGCAACACCCAGAGACAAAATCCTGAGTGACTGCCTCCCACTTGCCCTCCTTTGATTTCCAGAGGATCTCCCGTCACGGACTAGAGATCAGGCCTGCCATTACATTGGCCCCTAGCTGAGCCAAGTTTGCTTTTTCAGACATCTGTCCCCACAGCCCTGGCAAACACAGCCTCTAGGCTGGGTCCTCTGGAGCCATACCACAGGACCGTGCCTGCTCTCTCCTGGGAAACTGTGTCCATTCCTTTGGCCACACACCTCCAGAATATGAGAAACCTCAAGGCCTCCGAGGACATCCCACTACTGGGAGCCTCACTGGACTCACAGGGGCATTCAGACACAAGCTGAGCAGCTACATCCATGAATGCATGCACACAGATGTCAACAGAGATAGAAGGTTGAGCCGGACAGGCCTTTAGGCCGTAGTCTCAACTCTTGCTTTGGTTTCCAGGTGTCACTCCTCAGAGGCTTTGGTTCGAAGAACAGGGTATGGGGCTTTCCTGAGGCACGGAACAGAACTCCTCTCGTCTCCACATGGGAAGTTGCCTTGTTGGAGCCGTGTCAAACAGCTCATGTTGGAGAATCCTGCAGAGTCCCTGAGCCACCTCCACCTTCCAAGATCTCCCAGGCCACCAAGCCACAGTAGGACTCATCTTCAGGAGAGTCCATTTCAACTCTCCCCTCTGGGTAGCTCACCCAGGAGCCCGCTGATTGAGCCTGCCTTGTCCTGACTAAAGAGTGGGAATATGAGGTGGCGTTCCCAGGCATCCATGCTTAGACACCTGCTCTCGAGTCTTTCCATATGGGGCCTCTTGGAACCATCCAATAGGACTCGACTGTCGTGCAGAAGGTAACCTTCAGTTTTGGAGCAGTTCACAAATCCCATCGTAGGCAAAACTTTCTGGCCTCATGAAGCCCCCACACCCTTCAGAAAGAGGCCATGCTGGACAAGAACTCTAGCCTGAGGCACGTCTCATAGTTGACATGACCTCAGTGCAGAAGATCTCAATTCAGCCTCTGCAGAGTGGGCCTGCCGTGCCCTCGGTCCCAAACCTCACGCTAGCTTGTGTTTTCAGACTTCCTTCCTCACACTCCTGGCAAACAATCCTCCGGACTAGGAACTCCGGAACCAAAACCCAGCCCAGTGTCTGCCCAACGGAAGAAAAACGTTTCCTTGTGGGGCTCTCCAGAAAACCCAGATGAGGATCAACCTGCTCGGGCCTCGACGGTACCCGAACTGGATAGGCTGCTCTGGGCACTCATGCTCTGCCTGACACAGCCTGAAGCCAGATGTCCAGACAGACAAGGAGACAGCTGGCCGCACACCCAGCACTTCGGACACGCCATGGTCTTATGCCGTCACCTCATCCTAACCTTGGTTTTCAGATATCTGAACCTAGACATTATATCAATTCTCCACACAGCTGGGTATCGCAAGCACAAAACAGAACTCTTCCTTCCCCATGGCTGTCAAGCTTGCTCTTGGCATGGAGTCACACCTTCAGGGTGGGAGAAACCTTCATGGCCCCTGAAGCCACGCCCAAACTTGAGTGCTGCTTGGGCACAAATTCAAACTGTGACCCTCAGCATGAGCCCCATGTCAAAGAAAGGCCTGTCAGGGCCTGGACCAAGAGCCCACATATGGGGCTTGCCAAGCCACTATGCACCCAATCCTCACCACGGTTTGAATTTTCCAGTCGCCCCGCCCGTACCTGGAGCTCTGTTCTGGAATCCCTTTCTTGGAGAGACCCATGAGCCAGACAACACGACTCCACCCTTCCCACAAAATGACCCCAAACTCTTGGGAGCTGGGACAAATCCCCAGAGAGGGATACTCGACCACAGTACCTGAGGCCACCGCTCCAATCCACGGCTATCCCGGACACAACATCCAGAGACAAAAGCCTGAAGGAACGCCTCCCACTCGCCTTTGTTTCAGAGGCCCAGGAGCTCCCTCTCGGGCTGTATATCCGGCCGGCCATACCCTAGGCGCCACTCATAAGCTGAGTTTGTGTATTCAGACTTCTGTGCCCACAGCCTGGACCCACACAACATCCAGGCTAGGGCCTCTGGACCAAACAGCGAAAGATTGTGCCTGCCCTCTCCAAGGAAAGTGTGCCCAATCCATTGACCACAACCCTACAGGTTAGGGAAAAGCTCCAAGGTCCCTGAGGCCATCAATAGTATATGCCACCCTGGACTAAGAGGGGTTCTCTGACACCAGCGGAGCAACTATCTCCACTTAGACTCTCACACAGTGTCCCCAGAGACAGAAGGTTGAAATGGACAGGCCCCCAGGCCCTAATCTGAACCTTAGCTTTGGTTTCCATGTTTCCGTTCTCAGAGGACTGTTTTCGTAGACCAGCACATGGGGCTTTTCTGAGGCACCAAACCAAACATCTCTCATCTCCACATGGGCAGCCTTCTTACAGGGATGTATCAAACACTTCAGGTAAGAGAGTTCCGCAGGGCCACTGAACAACCAGCACATTCCAAGGTCTCCATGGACTCAACCCCCATTATGACGCATCCTCAGGAGAGGCCATTTCAACTCAGCCCGCTGGGTTGCGTGTTCCAGAGGCAGCAGATGAAACATATCTTGTCGCTAATAGCCAATGGGAATGCGAGGCATGCAATACAGGGATCCATCCTTCGAACCCTGCTCTCCAGTCCTTCCATATGGTATGTCCTGGAGCCATGCAACAGGACTCGAATGTCCCGCAGAAGGAAACCTTGTGGTTTGGGGCAACCTCCAAACAAAGCGTGGGAAAACTTCCTTGGCCTCATGAGGCCCCCACTTCATGAAGGTGCCATCATGGACACATACTCCAGCCTCAGCCAACGTCTGATCCTCAGCCTGACTTCAGATGCAGGAGATTTTGATTCAACCTCTGCAGAGTGGGCCTGCTGTGCCCTTGGCTCCAATCCTCACACTAGCTTGTGTTTTCAGACTTCCGTCCTCACACTCCTGGCCCACAAACCCTCCCTACTGGGAATTCTGGGGCCACAATGAAGCGCTGTGCCTGCCTCCCAGGAGAAAAACATTGTCTATGGCGCTGCCCAGAAACCCCAAATGAGGATCAAACTGCTTGGCCCTCGGCAACACCCCAATTGCATAGGCTACCTTAAACAGTGATGCTCTGTCGCAAATAGCCTGAGCCCAGACCTTCCAACAGACACCGACACAGCTGGCTGCACACCCAGCACATTGGACCCGCTACTGCCTTAGGCCTCCATCCATTCCCAACCTGTTTTTCAGTCATCGGAACCTAGACCTATCTCCAATCCCTGCACAGGGGGGAACCTGATGCACAAGTCAGAACCCCTCCTTCCCCATGGCAAGAAACCTTGCTGCTGGCAGTGAGTCAAACCTTCAGTGTAGGAGAAAACGGCATGGCCCATTAGGCCACGCCCAAGCGTGAGGGCCGCCTTGGGCACAAACACACATTGTGACCCTCAGCGTGAGTACCTTATTCAAGTAACGCCTCTCAGTGACTGGACCAAGAGCCCGCATATGTGGCTTGCCATGCCCATAGGCACCCAGGACTAACTAGATGGTGTGTATTCCAATTGAGGGAACCCACTGCTGTGCTCTAGAGTCCCTCTCCTGGGGGGTCGCCTGTGGCAGAAAACAGTACTCTTCATTCCCACAGAATGAACACAAACACTTGGGAGCTTGGACAATCCCCCGAGAGGAAGGCTCTTCCTCGGCCTCTGAGACAACCCCAACCCTGACCGGACACTGTAAATGCAACACCCAGAGACAAAATCCTGAGTGACTGCCTCCCACTTGCCCTACTTTGATTTCCAGAGGATCTCCCATCACGGACTAGAGATCAGGCCTGCCATTACATTGGCCCCTAGCTGAGCCAAGTTTGCTTTTTCAGACATCTGTCCCCACAGCCCTGGCAAACACAGCCTCTAGGCTGGGTCCTCTGGAGCCATACCACAGGACCGTGCCTGCTCTCTCCTGGGAAACTGTGTCCATTCCTTTGGCCACACACCTCCAGAATATGAGAAACCTCAAGGCCTCCGAGGACATCCCACTACTGGGAGCCTCACTGGACTCACAGGGGCATTCGGACACAAGCTGAGCAGCTACATCCATGAATGCATGCACACAGATGTCAACAGAGATAGAAGGTTGAGCCGGACAGGCCTTTAGGCCGTAGTCTCAACTCTTGCTTTGGTTTCCAGGTGTCACTCCTCAGAGGCTTTGGTTCGAAGAACAGGGTATGGGGCTTTCCTGAGGCACGGAACAGAACTCCTCTCGTCTCCACATGGGAAGTTTCCTTGTTGGAGCCGTGTCAAACACCTCATGTTGGAGAATCCTGCAGAGTCCCTGAGCCACCTCCACATTCCAAGCTCTCCCAGGCCAACAAGCCACAGTAGGACTCATCTTCAGGAGAGACCATTTCAACTCTCCCCTCTGGGTAGCTCACCCAGGAGCCCGCAGATTGAGCCTGCCTTATCCTGACTAAAGAGTGGGAATATGAGGTTGCGTTCCCAGGCATCCATGCTTAGACACCTGTTCTCGAGTCTTTCCATATGGGGCCTCTTGGAACCATCCAATAGGACTCGACTGTCGTGCAGAAGGTAACCTTCAGTTTTGGAGCAGTTCACAAATCCCATCGTAGGCAAAACTTTCAGGCCTCATGAAGCCCCCACACCCTTCAGGAAGAGGCCATGCTGGACAAGAACTCTAGCCTGAGGCACGTCTCATAGTTGACATGACCTCAGTGCAGGAGATCTCGATTCAGCCTCTGCAGAGTGGGCCTGCCGTGCCCTCGGTCCCAAACCTCACACTAGCTTGTGTTTTCAGACTTCCTTCCTCACACTCCTGGCAAACAAGCCCTCCGGACTAGGAACTCCAGAACCAAAACCCAGCCCAGTGTCTGCCCAACGGAAGAAAAACGTTTCCCTGTGGGGCTCTCCAGAAAACCCAGATGAGGATCAACCTGCTCGGGCCTCGACGGTACCCGAACTGGATAGGCTGCTCTGGGCACTCATGCTCTGCCTGACACAGCCTGAAGCCAGACGTCCAGTCAGACAAGGAGACAGCTGGCCGCACACCCAGCACTTCGGACACGCCATGGTCTTATGCCGTCACCTCATCCTAACCTTGGTTTTCAGATATCTGAACCTAGACATTATATCAATTCTCCACACAGCTGGGTATAGCAAGCACAAAACAGAACTCCTCCTTCCCCATGGCTGTCAAGCTTGCGCTTGGAATGGAGTCACACGTACACGGTGGGAGAAAACTTCATAGCCCCTGATGCCACGCCCAAACTTGAGAGCTGCATGGGCACAAATTCACACTGTGACCCTCAGCATGAGCTCCATGTCAAAGAAAGGCCTGTCAGGGCCTGGACCAAGAGCCCACATATGGGGCTTGCCAAGCCACTATGAACCCAGTCCTCACCACGGTTTGAATTTTCCAGTCGCCACGCCCGTACCTGGAGCTCTGCTCTGGAATCCCTTTCTTGGAGAGACCCATGAGCCAGACAACACGACTCCACCCTTCCCACAAAATGACCCCAAACTCTTGGGAGCTGGGACAAACCCCAGAGAGGGATACTCGTCCACAGTACCTGAGGCCACCGCTCCAATCCACGGCTATCCCGGACACAACATCCAGAGACAAAAGCCTGAAGGAACGCCTCCAACTAGCCCTTGTTTCAGAGGCCCAGGAGCTCCCTCTCGGGCTGTACATCCCCCTGCCATGCCCTAGGCGCCACTCATCAGCTGAGTTTGTGTATTCAGACTTCTGTGCCCACAGCCTGGACCCACACAACATCCAGGCTAGGGCCTCTGGACCAAACAGCGAAAGATTGTGCCTCCCCTCTCCAAGGAATGCGTGCCCAATCCATTGACCACAACCCTACAGGTTAGGGAAAAGCTCCAAGGTCCCTGAGGCCATCAATAGTATAGGCCACCCTAGACTAAGAGGGGCTCTCTGACACCAGCGGAGCAACTATCTCCACTTAGACTCTCAGACAGTGTCCCCAGAGACAGAAGGTTGAAATGGACAGGCCCCCAGGCCCTAATCTGAACCTTAGCTTTGGTTTCCATGTTTCCGTTCTCAGAGGACTGTTTTCGTAGACCAGCACATGGGGCTTTTCTGAGGCACCAAACCAAACATCTCTCATCTCCACATGGTCAGCTTTCTTACTGGGATGTATCAAACACTTCAGGTAGGAGAGTTCCGCAGGGCCACTGAACAACCAGCACATTCCAAGGTCTCCATGGACCCAAACGCACATTATGACGCATCCTCAGGAGAGGCCATTTCAACTCAGCCCCCTGGGACGCGTGTTCCAGAGGCAGCAGATCAAACATATCTTGTCGCTAATAGCCAATGGGAATGCGAGGCATGCTGTACAGGGATCCATCCTTCGAACCCTGCTCTCCAGTCCTTCCATATGGTATGTCCTGGAGCCATGCAACAGGACTCGAATGTCCCGCAGAAGGAAACCTTGTGGTTTGGGGCAACCTCCAAACTCAGCGTGGGAAAACTTCCTTGGCCTCATGAGGCCCCCACTTCATGAAGGTGCCATCATGGACACATACTCCAGCCTCAGCCAACGTCTGATCCTCAGCCTGACTTCAGATGCAGGAGATTTTGATTCAGCCTCTGCAGAGTGGGCCTGCTCTGCCCTTGGCTCCAATCCTCACACTAGCTTGTGTTTTCAGACTTCCGTCCTCACACTCCTGGCCCACAAACCCTCCCTACTGGGAATTCTGGGGCCACAATGAAGCACTGTGCCTGCCTCCCAGGAGAAAAACATTGTCTATGGCGCTGCCCAGAAACCCCAAATGAGGATCAAACTGCTTGGCCCTCTGCAACACCCCAATTGCATAGGCTACCTTAAACAGTGATGCTCTGTCGCAAATAGCCTGAGCCCAGACCTTCCAACAGACACCGACACAGCTGGCTGCACACCCAGCACATTGGACCCGCCACTGCCTTAGGCCACCATCCATTACCTACCTGGGTTTTCAGTCATCGGAACCTAGACCTTATCTCCAATCCCTGCACAGGGGGGAACTTGATGCACAAGTCAGAACCCCTCCTTCCCCCTGGCAAGAAACCTTGCTGCTGGCAGTGAGTCAAACCTCCAGTGTAGGAGAAAACGGCATGGCCCATGAGGCCACGCCCGAGCGTGAGGGCCGCCTTGGGCACAAACACACATTGTGACCCTCAGCGTGAGTACCTTATTCAAGTAACGCCTCTCAGTGACTGGACCAAGAGCCCGCATATGTGGCTTGCCATGCCCATAGGCACCCAGGACTAACTAGATGGTGTGTATTCCAGTTGAGGGAACCCACTGCTGTGCTCTAGAGTCCTTCTCCTGGGGGGTCCCCTGTGGCAGAAAACAGTACTCTTCATTCCCACAGAATGAACACAAACACTTGGGAGCTTGGACAATCCCCCGAGAGGAAGGCTCTTCCTTGGCCTCTGAGACAACCCCTACCCTGACCGGACACTGTAAACGCAACACCCAGAGACAAAATCCTGAGTGACTGCCTCCCACTTGCCCTACTTTGATTTCCAGAGGATCTCCCATCACGGACTAGAGATCAGGCCTGCCATTACATTGGCCCCTAGCTGAGCCAAGTTTGCTTTTTCAGACATCTGTCCCCACAGCCCTGGCAAACACAGCCTCTAGGCTGGGTCCACTGGAGCCATACCACAGGACCGTGCCTGCTCTCTCCTGGGAAACTGTGTCCATTCCTTTGGCCACACACCTCCAGAATATGAGAAACCTCAAGGCCTCCGAGGACATCCCACTACTGGGAGCCTCACTGGACTCACAGGGGCATTCGGACACAAGCTGAGCAGCTACATCCATGAATGAATGCACACAGATGTCAACAGAGATAGAAGGTTGAGCTGGACAGGCCTTTAAGCCGTAGTCTCAACTCTTGCTTTCGTTTCCAGGTGTCACTCCTCAGAGGCTTTGGTTCGAAGAACAGGGTATGGGGCTTTCCTGAGGCACGGAACAGAACTCCTCTCGTCTCCACATGGGAAGTTTCCTTGTTGGAGCCGTGTCAAACACCTCATGTTGGAGAATCCTGCAGAGTCCCTGAGCCACCTCCACATTCCAAGGTCTCCCAGGCCACCAAGCCACAGTAGGACTCATCTTCAGGAGAGTCCATTTCAACTCTCCCCTCTGGGTAGCTCACCCAGGAGCCCGCAGATTGAGCCTGCCTTGTCCTGACTAAAGAGTGGGAATATGAGGTGGCGTTCCCAGGCATCCATGCTTAGACACCTGCCTTCGACTCTTTCCATATGGGGCCTCTTGGAACCATCCAATAGGACTCGACTGTCGTGCAGAAGGTAACCTTCAGTTTTGGAGCAGTTCACAAATCCCATCGTAGGCAAAACTTTCTGGCCTCATGAAGCCCCCACACCCTTCAGGAAGAGGCCATGCTGGACAAGAACTCTAGCCTGAGGCACGTCTCATAGTTGACATGACCTCAGTGCAGGAGATCTCGAATCAGCCTCTGCAGAGTGGGCCTGCCGTGCTCTCGGTCCAAACCTCACGCTAGCTTGTGTTTTCAGATTTCCTTCCTCACACTCCTGGCAAACAAGCCCTCCGGACTAGGAACTCCAGAACCAAAACCCAGCCCAGTGTCTGCCCAATGGAAGAAAAACGTTTCCCTGTGGGGCTCTCCAGAAAACCCAGATGAGGATCAACCTGCTCGGGCCTCGACGGTACCCGAACTGGAAGGCTGCTCTGGGCACTCATGCTCTGCCTGACACAGCCTGAAGCCAGACGTCCAGACAGACAAGGAGACAGCTGGCCGCACACCCAGCACTTCGGACACGCCATGGTCTTATGCCGTCACCTCATCCTAACCTTGGTTTTCCGATATCTGAACCTAGACATTATATCAATTCTCCACACAGCTGGGTATAGCAAGCACAAAACAGAACTCCTCCTTCCCCATGGCTGTCAAGCTTGCGCTTGGAATGGAGTCACACGTTCACGGTGGGAGAAACCTTCATAGCCCCTGATGCCACGCCCAAACTTGAGAGCTGCATGGGCACAAATTCACACTGTGACCCTCAGCATGAGCCCCATGTCAAAGAAAGGCCTGTCAGGGCCTGGACCAAGAGCCCACATATGGGGCTTGCCAAGCCACTATGAACCCAGTCCTCACCACGGTTTGAATTTTCCAGTCGCCACGCCCGTACCTGGAGCTCTGCTCTGGAATCCCTTTCTTGGAGAGACCCATGAGCCAGACAACACGACTCCACCCTTCCCACAAAATGACCCCAAATTCTTGGGAGCTGGGACAAATCCCCAGAGAGGGATACTCGTCCACAGTTCCTTAGGCCACCGCTCCAATCCACGGCTATCCCCGACACAACATCCAGAGACAAAAGCCTGAAGGAACGCCTCCCACTCGCCCTTGTTTCAGAGGCCCAGGAGCTCCCTCTCGGGCTGTACATCCCCCTGCCATGCCCTAGGCGCCACTCATAAGCTGAGTTTGTGTATTCAGACTTCTGTGCCCACAGCCTGGACCCACACAACATCCAGGCTAGGGCCTCTGGACCAAACAGCGAAAGATTGTGCCTCCCCTCTCCAAGGAATGCGTGCCCAATCCATTGACCACAACCCTACAGGTTAGGGAAAAGCTCCAAGGTCCCTGAGGCCATCAATAGTATAGGCCACCCTGGACTAAGAGGGGCTCTCTGACACCAGTGGAGCAACTATCTCCACTTAGACTCTCACACAGTGTCACCAGAGACAGAAGGTTGAAATGGACAGGCCCCCAGGCCCTAATCTGAACCTTAGCTTTGGTTTCCATGTTTCCGTTCTCAGAGGACTGTTTTCGTAGACCAGCACATGGGGCTTTTCTGAGGCACCAAACCAAACATCTCTCATCTCCACATGGGCAGCCTTCTTACAGGGATGTATCAAACACTTCAGGTAGGAGAGTTCCGCAGGGCCACTGAACAACCAGCACATTCCAAGGTCTCCATGGACCCTACCCCCATTTTGACGCATCCTCAGGAGAGGCCATTTCAACTCAGCCCGCTGGGTTGCGTGTTCCAGAGGCAGCAGATGAAACATATCTTGTCGCTAATAGCCAATGGGAATGCGAGGCATGCAATTCAGGGATCCATCCTTCGAACCCTGCTCTCCAGTCCTTCCATATGGTATGTCCTGGAGCCATGCAACAGGACTCGAATGTCCCGCAGAAGGAAACCTTGTGGTTTGGGGCAACCTCCAAACAAAGCGTGGGAAAACTTCCTTGGCCTCATGAGGCCCCCACTTCATGAAGGTGGCATCATGGACACATACTCCAGCCTCAGCCAACGTCTGATCCTCAGCCTGACTTCAGATGCAGGAGATTTTGATTCAACCTCTGCAGAGTGGGCCTGCTCTGCCCTTGGCTCCAATCCTCACACTAGCTTCTGTTTTCAGACTTCCGTCCTCACACTCCTGGCCCACAAACCCTCCCTACTGGGAATTCTGGGGCCACAATGAAGCGCTGTGCCTGCCTCCCAGGAGAAAAACATTGTCTATGGCGCGGCCCAGAAACCCCAAATGAGGATCAAACTGCTTGGCCCTCGGCAACACCCCAATTGCATAGGCTACCTTAAACAGTGATGCTCTGTCGCAAATAGCCTGAGCCCAGACCTTCCAACAGACACCGACACAGCTGGCTGCACACCCAGCACATTGGACCCGCTACTGCCTTAGGCCTCCATCCATTCCCAACCTGGGTTTTCAGTCATCGGAACCTAGACCTTATCTCCAATCCCTGCACAGTGGGTAACCTGATGCACAAGTCAGAACCCCTCCTTCCCCATGGCAAGAAACCTTGCTGCTGGCAGTGAGTCAAACCTTCAGTGTAGGAGAAAACGGCATGGCCCATTAGGCCACGCCCAAGCGTGAGGGCCGCCTTGGGCACAAACACACATTGTGACCCTCAGCGTGAGTACCTTATTCAAGTAACGCCTCTCAGTGACTGGACCAAGAGCCCGCATATGTGGCTTGCCATGCCCATAGGCACCCAGGACTAACTAGATGGTGTGTATTCCAGTTGAGGGAACCCACTGCTGTGCTCTAGAGTCCCTCTCCTGGGGGGTCCCCTGTGGCAGAAAACAGTACTCTTCATTCCCACAGAATGAACACAAACACTTGGGAGCTTGGACAATCCCCCGAGAGGAAGGCTCTTCCTCGGCCTCTGAGACAACCCCAACCCTGACCGGACACTGTAAATGCAACACCCAGAGACAAAATCCTGAGTGACTGCCTCCCACTTGCCCTACTTTGATTTCCAGAGGATCTCCCATCACGGACTAGAGATCAGGCCTGCCATTACATTGGCCCCTAGCTGAGCCAAGTTTGCATTTTCAGACATCTGTCCCCACAGCCCTGGCAAACACAGCCTCTAGGCTGGGTCCTCTGTAGCCATACCACAGGACCGTGCCTGCTCTCTCCTGGCAAACTGTGTCCATTCCTTTGGCCACACACCTCCAGAATATGAGAAACCTCAAGGCCTCCGAGGACATCCCACTACTGGGAGCCTCACTGGACTCACAGGGGCATTCGGACACAAGCTGAGCAGCTACATCCATGAATGCATGCACACAGATGTCAACAGAGATAGAAGGTTGAGCCGGACAGGCCTTTAGGCCGTAGTCTCAACTCTTGCTTTGGTTTCCAGGTGTCACTCCTCAGAGGCTTTGGTTCGAAGAACAGGGTATGGGGCTTTCCTGAGGCACGGAACAGAACTCCTCTCGTCTCCACATGGGAAGTTTCCTTGTTGGAGCCGTGTCAAACACCTCATGTTGGAGAATCCTGCAGAGTCCCTGAGCCACCTCCACATTCCAAGGTCTCCCAGGCCACCAAGCCACAGTAGGACTCATCTTCAGGAGAGACCATTTCAACTGTCCCCTCTGGGTAGCTCACCCAGGAGCCCGCAGATTGAGCCTGCCTTGTCCTGACTAAAGAGTGGGAATATGAGGTGGCGTTCCCAGGCATCCATGCTTAGACACCTGCTCTCGAGTCTTTCCATATGGGGCCTCTTGGAACCATCCAATAGGACTCGACTGTCGTGCAGAAGGTAACCTTCAGTTTTGGAGCAGTTCACAAATCCCATCGTAGGCAAAACTTTCTGGCCTCATGAAGCCCCCACACCCTTCAGGAAGAGGCCATGCTGGACAAGAACTCTAGCCTGAGGCACGTCTCATAGTTGACATGACCTCAGTGCAGGAGATCTCGATTCAGCCTCTGCAGAGTGGGCCTGCCGTGCCCTCGGTCCCAAACCTCACACTAGCTTGTGTTTTCAGACTTCCTTCCTCACACTCCTGGCAAACAAGCCCTCCGGACTAGGAACTCCAGAACCAAAACCCAGCCCAGTGTCTGCCCAACCGAAGAAAAACGTTTCCCTGTGGGGCTCTCCAGAAAACCCAGATGAGGATCAACCTGCTCGGGCCTCGACGGTACCCGAACTGGATAGGCTGCTCTGGGCACTCATGCTCTGCCTGACACAGCCTGAAGCCAGACGTCCAGACAGACAATGAGACAGCTGGCCGCACACCCAGCACTTCGGACACGCCATGGTCTTATGCCGTCACCACATCCTAACCTTGGTTTTCAGATATCTGAACCTAGACATTATATCAATTCTCCACACAGCTGGGTATAGCAAGCACAAAACAGAACTCCTCCTTCCCCATGGCTGTCAAGCTTGCGCTTGGAATGGAGTCACACGTTCACGGTGGGAGAAACCTTCATAGCCCCTGATGCCACGCCCAAACTTGAGAGCTGCATGGGCACAAATTCACACTGTGACCCTCAGCATGAGCCCCATGTCAAAGAAAGGCCTGTCAGGGCCTGGACCAAGAGCCCACATATGGGGCTTCCCAAGCCACTATGAACCCAGTCCTCACCACGGTTTGAATTTTCCAGTCGCCACGCCCGTACCTGGAGCTCTGCTCTGGAATCCCTTTCTTGGAGAGACCCATGAGCCAGACAACACGACTCCACCCTTCCCACAAAATGACCCCAAACTCTTGGGAGCTGGGACAAATCCCCAGAGAGGGATACTCGTCCACACTACCTGAGGCCACCGCTCCAATCCACGGCTATCCCGGACACAACATCCAGAGACAAAAGCCTGAAGGAACGCCTCCCACTAGCCCTTGTTTCAGAGGCCCAGGAGCTCCCTCTCGGGCTGTACATCCGGCCTGCCATACCCTAGGCGCCACTTCTAAGCTGAGTTTGTGTATTCAGACTTCTGTGCCCACAGCCTGGACCCACACAACATCCAGGCTAGGGCCTCTGGACCAAACAGCGAAAGATTGTGCCTGCCCTCTCCAAGGAAAGTGTGCCCAATCCATTGACCACAACCCTACAGGTTAGGGAAAAGCTCCAAGGTCCCTGAGGCCATCAATAGTATAGGCCACCCTGGACTAAGAGGGGCTCTCTGACACCAGCGGAGCAACTATCTCCACTTAGACTCTCACACAGTGTCCCCAGAGACAGATGGTTGAAATGGACAGGCCCCCAGGCCCTAATCTGAACCTTAGCTTTGGTTTCCATGTTTCCGTTCTCAGAGGACTGTTTTCGTAGACCAGCACATGGGGCTTTTCTGAGGCACCAAACCAAACCTCTCTCATCTCCACATGGGCAGCTTTCTTACTGGGATGTATCAAACACTTCAGGTAGGAGATTTCCGCAGGGCCACTGAACAACCAGCACATTCCAAGGTTTCCATGGACCCAAACGCACATTATGACGCATCCTCAGGAGAGGCCATTTCAACTCAGCCCCCTGGGTCGCGTGTTCCAGAGGCAGCAGATGAAACATATCTTGTCGCTAATAGCCAATGGGAATGCGAGGCATGCTGTACAGGGATCCATCCTTCGAACCCTGCTCTCCAGTCCTTCCATATGGTATGTCCTGGAGCCATGCAACAGGACTCGAATGTCCCGCAGAAGCAAACCTTTTGGTTTAGGGCAACCTCCAAACTCAGCGTGGGAAAACTTCCTTGGCCTCATGAGGCCCCCACTTCATGAAGGTGCCATCATGGACACATACTCCAGCCTCAGCCAACGTCTGATCCTCAGCCTGACTTCAGATGCAGGAGATTTTGATTCAGCCTCTGCAGAGTGGGCCTGCTCTGCCCTTGGCTCCAATCCTCACACTAGCTTGTGTTTTCAGACTTCCGTCCTCACACTCCTGGCCCACAAACCCTCCCTACTGGGAATTCTGGGGCCACAATAAAGCACTGTGCCTGCCTCCCAGGAGAAAAACCTTGTCTATGGCGCTGCCCAGAAACCCCAAATGAGGATCAAACTGCTTGGCCCTCGGCAACACCCCAATTGCATAGGCTACCTTAAACAGTGATGCTCTGTCGCAAATAGCCTGAGCCCAGACATTCCAACAGACACCGACACAGCTGGCTGCACACCCAGCACATTGGACCCGCTACTGCCTTAGGCCTCCATCCATTCCCAACCTGTTTTTCAGTCATCGGAACCTAGACCTATCTCCAATCCCTGCACAGGGGGGAACCTGATGCACAAGTCAGAACCCCTCCTTCCCCATGGCAAGAAACCTTGCTGCTGGCAGTGAGTCAAACCTTCAGTGTAGGAGAAAACGGCATGGCCCATTAGGCCACGCCCAAGCGTGAGGGCCGCCTTGGGCACAAACACACATTGTGACCCTCAGCGTGAGTACCTTATTCAAGTAACGCCTCTCAGTGACTGGACCAAGAGCCCGCATATGTGGCTTGCCATGCCCATAGGCACCCAGGACTAACTAGATGGTGTGTATTCCAATTGAGGGAACCCACTGCTGTGCTCTAGAGTCCCTCTCCTGGGGGGTCGCCTGTGGCAGAAAACAGTACTCTTCATTCCCACAGAATGAACACAAACACTTGGGAGCTTGGACAATCCCCCGAGAGGAAGGCTCTTCCTTGGCCTCTGAGACAACCCCTAACCTGACCGGACACTGTAAACGCAACACCCAGAGACAAAATCCTGAGTGACTGCCTCCCACTTGCCCTACTTTGATTTCCAGAGGATCTCCCCTCACGGACTAGAGATCAGGCCTGCCATTACATTGGCCCCTAGCTGAGCCAAGTTTGCTTTTTCAGACATCTGTCCCCACAGCCCTGGCAAACACAGCCTCTAGGCTGGGTCCTCTGGAGCCATACCACAGGACCGTGCCTGCTCTCTCCTGGGAAACTGTGTCCATTCCTTTGGCCACACACCTCCAGAATATGAGAAACCTCAAGGCCTCCGAGGACATCCCACTACTGGGAGCCTCACTGGACTCACAGGGGCATTCGGACACAAGCTGAGCAGCTACATCCATGAATGCATGCACACAGATGTCAGCAGAGATAGAAGGTTGAGCCGGACAGGCCTTTAGGCCGTAGTCTCAACTCTTGCTTTGGTTTCCAGGTGTCACTCCTCAGAGGCTTTGGTTCGAAGAACAGGGTATGGGGCTTTCCTGAGGCACGGAACAGAACTCCTCTCGTCTCCACATGGGAAGTTGCCTTGTTGGAGCCGTGTCAAACAGCTCATGTTGGAGAATCCTGCAGAGTCCCTGAGCCACCTCCACATTCCAAGGTCTCCCAGGCCACCAAGCCACAGTAGGACTCATCTTCAGGAGAGTCCATTTCAACTCTCCCCTCTGGGTAGCTCACCCAGGAGCCCGCTGATTGAGCCTGCCTTGTCCTGATTAAAGAGTGGGAATATGAGGTGGCGTTCCCAGGCATCCATGCTTAGACACCTGCTCTCGAGTCTTTCCATATGGGGCCTCTTGGAACCATCCAATAGGACTCGACTGTCGAGCAGAAGGTAACCTTCAGTTTTGGAGCAGTTCACAAATCCCATCGTAGCCAAAACTTTCTGGCCTCATGAAGCCCCCACACCCTTCAGGAAGAGGCCATGCTGGAAAAGACCTCTAGCCTGAGGCACGTCTCATAGTTGACATGACCTCAGTGCAGGAGATCTCGATTCAGCCTCTGCAGAGTGGGCCTGCCGTGCCCTCGGTCCCAAACCTCACGCTAGCTTGTGTTTTCAGACTTCCTTCCTCACACTCCTGGCAAACAAGCCCTCCGGACTAGGAACTCCAGAACCAAAACCCAGCCCAGTGTCTGCCCAACGGAAGAAAAACGTTTCCCTGTGGGGCTCTCCAGAAAACCCAGATGAGGATCAACCTGCAGGGCCTCGACGGCACCCGAACTGGATAGGCTGCTCTGGGCACTCATGCTCTGCCTGACACAGCCTGAAGCCAGACGTCCAGACAGACAAGGAGACAGCTGGCCGCACACCCAGCACTTCGGACACGCCATGGTCTTATGCCGTCACCTCATCCTAACCTTGGTTTTCAGATATCTGAACCTAGACATTATATCAATTCTCCACACAGCTGGGTATAGCAAGCACAAAACAGAACTCCTCCTTCCCCATGGCTGTCAAGCTTGCGCTTGGAATGGAGTCACACGTACACGGTGGGAGAAACCTTCATAGCCCCTGATGCCACGCCCAAACTTGAGTGCTGCTTGGGCACAAATTCACACTGTGACCCTCAGCATGAGCCCCATGTCAAAGAAAGGCCTGTCAGGGCCTGGACCAAGAGCCCATATATGGGGCTTGCCAAGCCCCTATGCACCCAATCCTCACCACGGTTTGAAATTTCCAGTCGCCCCGCCCGTACCTGGAGCTCTGCTCTGGAATCCCTTTCTTGGAGAGACCCATGAGCCAGACAACACGACTCCACCCTTCCCACAAAATGACCCCAAACTCTTGGGAGCTGGGACAAATCCCCAGAGAGGGATACTCGTCCACAGTACCTGAGGCCACCGCTCCAATCCACGGCTATCCTGGACACAACATCCAGAGACAAAAGCCTGAAGGAACGCCTCCCACTCGCCCTTGTTTCAGAAGCCCAGGAGCTCCCTCTCGGGCTGTACATCCGGCCGGCCATACCCTAGGCGCCACTCATAAGCTGAGTTTGTGTATTCAGACTTCTGTGCCCACAGCCTGGACCCACACAACATCCAGGCTAGGGCCTCTGGACCAAACAGCGAAAGATTGTGCCTGCCCTCTCCAAGGAAAGTGTGCCCAATCCATTGACCACAACCCTACAGGTTAGGGAAAAGCTCCAAGGTCGCTGAGATCATCAATAGTATAGGCCACCCTGGACTAAGAGGGGCTCTCTGACACCAGCGGAGCAACTATCTCCACTTAGACCATCAGACAGTGTCCCCAGAGACAGAAGGTTGAAATGGACAGGCCCCCAGGCCCTAATCTGAACCTTAGCTTTGGTTCCATGTTTCCGTTCTCAGTGGACTGTTTTCGTAGACCAGCACCTGGGGCTTTTCTGAGGCACCAAACCAAACCTCTCTTATCTCCACATGGGCAGCTTTCTTACTGGGATGTATCAAACACTTCAGGTAGGAGAGTTCCGCTGGGCCACTGAACAACCACACATTCCAAGGTCTCCATGGACGCAAACGCACTTTATGACGCATCCTCAGGAGAGGCCATTTCAACTCAGCCCCCTGGGTCGCGTGTTCCAGAGGCAGCAGATCAAACATATCTTGTCGCTAATAGCCAATGGGAATGCGAGGCATGCTGTACAGGGATCCATCCTTCGAACCCTGCTCTCCAGTCCTTCCATATGGTATGTCCTGGAGCCATGCAACAGGACTCGAATGTCCCGCAGAAGGAAACCTTGTGGTTTGGGGCAACCTCCAAACTCAGCGTGGGAAAACTTCCTTGGCCTCATGAGACCCCCACTTCATGAAGGTGCCATCATGGACACATACTCCAGCCTCAGCCAACGTCTGATCCTCAGCCTGACTTCAGATGCAGGAGATTTTGATTCAGCCTCTGCAGAGTGGGCCTGCTCTGCCCTTGGCTCCAATCCTCACACTAGCTTGTGTTTTCAGACTTCCGTCCTCACACTCCTGGCCCACAAACCCTCCCTACTGGGAATTCTGGGGCCACAATGAAGCACTGTGCCTGCCTCCCAGGAGAAAAACATTGTCTATGGCGCTGCCCAGAAACCCCAAATGAGGATCAAACTGCTTGGCCCTCGGCAACACCCCAATTGCATAGGCTACCTTAAACAATGATGCTCTGTCGCAAATAGCCTGAGCCCAGACCTTCCAACAGACACCGACACAGCTGGCTGCACACCCAGCACATTGGACCCGCCACTGCCTTAGGCCACCATCCATTCCCAACCTGGGTTTTCAGTCATCGGAACCTAGACATTATCTCCAATCCCTGCACAGGGGGGAACCTGATGCACAAGACAGAACCCCTCCTTCCCCATGGCAAGAAACCTTGCTGCTGGCAGTGAGTCAAACCTTCAGTGTAGGAGAAAACGGCATGGCTCATGAGGCCACGCCCAAGCGTGAGGGCCGCCTTGGGCACAAACACACATTGTGACCCTCAGCGTGAGTACCTTTTTCAAGTAACGCCTCTCAGTGACTGGACCAAGAGCCCGCATATGTGGCTTGCCATGCCCATAGGCACCTGGGACTAACTAGATGGTGTGTATTCCAGTTGAGGGAACCCACTGCTGTGCTCTAGAGTCCCTCTCCTGGGGGGTCCCCTGTGGCAGAAAACAGTACTCTTCATTCCCACAGAATGAACACAAAGACTTGGGAGCTTGGACAATCCCCCGAGAGGAAGGCTCTTCCTTGGCCTCTGAGACATCCCCTACCCTGACCGGACACTGTAAACGCAACACCCAGAGACAAAATCCTGAGTGACTGCCTCCCACTTGCCCTCCTTTGATTTCCAGAGGATCTCCCGTCACGGACTAGAGATCAGGCCTGCCATTACATTGGCCCCTAGCTGAGCCAAGTTTGCTTTTTCAGACATCTGTCCCCACAGCCCTGGCAAACACAGCCTCTAGGCTGGGTCCTCTGGAGCCATACCACAGGACCGTGCCTGCTCTCTCCTGGGAAACTGTGTCCATTCCTTTGGCCACACACCTCCAGAATATGAGAAACCTCAAGGCCTCCGAGGACATCCCACTACTGGGAGCCTCACTGGACTCACAGGGGCATTCAGACACAAGCTGAGCAGCTACATCCATGAATGCATGCACACAGATGTCAACAGAGATAGAAGGTTGAGCCGGACAGGCCTTTAGGCCGTAGTCTCAACTCTTGCTTTGGTTTCCAGGTGTCACTCCTCAGAGGCTTTGGTTCGAAGAACAGGGTATGGGGCTTTCCTGAGGCACGGAACAGAACTCCTCTCGTCTCCACATGGGAAGTTGCCTTGTTGGAGCCGTGTCAAACAGCTCATGTTGGAGAATCCTGCAGAGTCCCTGAGCCACCTCCACCTTCCAAGATCTCCCAGGCCACCAAGCCACAGTAGGACTCATCTTCAGGAGAGTCCATTTCAACTCTCCCCTCTGGGTAGCTCACCCAGGAGCCCGCTGATTGAGCCTGCCTTGTCCTGACTAAAGAGTGGGAATATGAGGTGGCGTTCCCAGGCATCCATGCTTAGACACCTGCTCTCGAGTCTTTCCATATGGGGCCTCTTGGAACCATCCAATAGGACTCGACTGTCGTGCAGAAGGTAACCTTCAGTTTTGGAGCAGTTCACAAATCCCATCGTAGGCAAAACTTTCTGGCCTCATGAAGCCCCCACACCCTTCAGAAAGAGGCCATGCTGGACAAGAACTCTAGCCTGAGGCACGTCTCATAGTTGACATGACCTCAGTGCAGAAGATCTCAATTCAGCCTCTGCAGAGTGGGCCTGCCGTGCCCTCGGTCCCAAACCTCACGCTAGCTTGTGTTTTCAGACTTCCTTCCTCACACTCCTGGCAAACAATCCTCCGGACTAGGAACTCCGGAACCAAAACCCAGCCCAGTGTCTGCCCAACGGAAGAAAAACGTTTCCTTGTGGGGCTCTCCAGAAAACCCAGATGAGGATCAACCTGCTCGGGCCTCGACGGTACCCGAACTGGATAGGCTGCTCTGGGCACTCATGCTCTGCCTGACACAGCCTGAAGCCAGATGTCCAGACAGACAAGGAGACAGCTGGCCGCACACCCAGCACTTCGGACACGCCATGGTCTTATGCCGTCACCTCATCCTAACCTTGGTTTTCAGATATCTGAACCTAGACATTATATCAATTCTCCACACAGCTGGGTATCGCAAGCACAAAACAGAACTCTTCCTTCCCCATGGCTGTCAAGCTTGCTCTTGGCATGGAGTCACACCTTCAGGGTGGGAGAAACCTTCATGGCCCCTGAAGCCACGCCCAAACTTGAGTGCTGCTTGGGCACAAATTCAAACTGTGACCCTCAGCATGAGCCCCATGTCAAAGAAAGGCCTGTCAGGGCCTGGACCAAGAGCCCACATATGGGGCTTGCCAAGCCACTATGCACCCAATCCTCACCACGGTTTGAATTTTCCAGTCGCCCCGCCCGTACCTGGAGCTCTGTTCTGGAATCCCTTTCTTGGAGAGACCCATGAGCCAGACAACACGACTCCACCCTTCCCACAAAATGACCCCAAACTCTTGGGAGCTGGGACAAATCCCCAGAGAGGGATACTCGACCACAGTACCTGAGGCCACCGCTCCAATCCACGGCTATCCCGGACACAACATCCAGAGACAAAAGCCTGAAGGAACGCCTCCCACTCGCCTTTGTTTCAGAGGCCCAGGAGCTCCCTCTCGGGCTGTATATCCGGCCGGCCATACCCTAGGCGCCACTCATAAGCTGAGTTTGTGTATTCAGACTTCTGTGCCCACAGCCTGGACCCACACAACATCCAGGCTAGGGCCTCTGGACCAAACAGCGAAAGATTGTGCCTGCCCTCTCCAAGGAAAGTGTGCCCAATCCATTGACCACAACCCTACAGGTTAGGGAAAAGCTCCAAGGTCCCTGAGGCCATCAATAGTATATGCCACCCTGGACTAAGAGGGGTTCTCTGACACCAGCGGAGCAACTATCTCCACTTAGACTCTCACACAGTGTCCCCAGAGACAGAAGGTTGAAATGGACAGGCCCCCAGGCCCTAATCTGAACCTTAGCTTTGGTTTCCATGTTTCCGTTCTCAGAGGACTGTTTTCGTAGACCAGCACATGGGGCTTTTCTGAGGCACCAAACCAAACATCTCTCATCTCCACATGGGCAGCCTTCTTACAGGGATGTATCAAACACTTCAGGTAAGAGAGTTCCGCAGGGCCACTGAACAACCAGCACATTCCAAGGTCTCCATGGACTCAACCCCCATTATGACGCATCCTCAGGAGAGGCCATTTCAACTCAGCCCGCTGGGTTGCGTGTTCCAGAGGCAGCAGATGAAACATATCTTGTCGCTAATAGCCAATGGGAATGCGAGGCATGCAATACAGGGATCCATCCTTCGAACCCTGCTCTCCAGTCCTTCCATATGGTATGTCCTGGAGCCATGCAACAGGACTCGAATGTCCCGCAGAAGGAAACCTTGTGGTTTGGGGCAACCTCCAAACAAAGCGTGGGAAAACTTCCTTGGCCTCATGAGGCCCCCACTTCATGAAGGTGCCATCATGGACACATACTCCAGCCTCAGCCAACGTCTGATCCTCAGCCTGACTTCAGATGCAGGAGATTTTGATTCAACCTCTGCAGAGTGGGCCTGCTGTGCCCTTGGCTCCAATCCTCACACTAGCTTGTGTTTTCAGACTTCCGTCCTCACACTCCTGGCCCACAAACCCTCCCTACTGGGAATTCTGGGGCCACAATGAAGCGCTGTGCCTGCCTCCCAGGAGAAAAACATTGTCTATGGCGCTGCCCAGAAACCCCAAATGAGGATCAAACTGCTTGGCCCTCGGCAACACCCCAATTGCATAGGCTACCTTAAACAGTGATGCTCTGTCGCAAATAGCCTGAGCCCAGACCTTCCAACAGACACCGACACAGCTGGCTGCACACCCAGCACATTGGACCCGCTACTGCCTTAGGCCTCCATCCATTCCCAACCTGTTTTTCAGTCATCGGAACCTAGACCTATCTCCAATCCCTGCACAGGGGGGAACCTGATGCACAAGTCAGAACCCCTCCTTCCCCATGGCAAGAAACCTTGCTGCTGGCAGTGAGTCAAACCTTCAGTGTAGGAGAAAACGGCATGGCCCATTAGGCCACGCCCAAGCGTGAGGGCCGCCTTGGGCACAAACACACATTGTGACCCTCAGCGTGAGTACCTTATTCAAGTAACGCCTCTCAGTGACTGGACCAAGAGCCCGCATATGTGGCTTGCCATGCCCATAGGCACCCAGGACTAACTAGATGGTGTGTATTCCAATTGAGGGAACCCACTGCTGTGCTCTAGAGTCCCTCTCCTGGGGGGTCGCCTGTGGCAGAAAACAGTACTCTTCATTCCCACAGAATGAACACAAACACTTGGGAGCTTGGACAATCCCCCGAGAGGAAGGCTCTTCCTCGGCCTCTGAGACAACCCCAACCCTGACCGGACACTGTAAATGCAACACCCAGAGACAAAATCCTGAGTGACTGCCTCCCACTTGCCCTACTTTGATTTCCAGAGGATCTCCCATCACGGACTAGAGATCAGGCCTGCCATTACATTGGCCCCTAGCTGAGCCAAGTTTGCTTTTTCAGACATCTGTCCCCACAGCCCTGGCAAACACAGCCTCTAGGCTGGGTCCTCTGGAGCCATACCACAGGACCGTGCCTGCTCTCTCCTGGGAAACTGTGTCCATTCCTTTGGCCACACACCTCCAGAATATGAGAAACCTCAAGGCCTCCGAGGACATCCCACTACTGGGAGCCTCACTGGACTCACAGGGGCATTCGGACACAAGCTGAGCAGCTACATCCATGAATGCATGCACACAGATGTCAACAGAGATAGAAGGTTGAGCCGGACAGGCCTTTAGGCCGTAGTCTCAACTCTTGCTTTGGTTTCCAGGTGTCACTCCTCAGAGGCTTTGGTTCGAAGAACAGGGTATGGGGCTTTCCTGAGGCACGGAACAGAACTCCTCTCGTCTCCACATGGGAAGTTTCCTTGTTGGAGCCGTGTCAAACACCTCATGTTGGAGAATCCTGCAGAGTCCCTGAGCCACCTCCACATTCCAAGCTCTCCCAGGCCAACAAGCCACAGTAGGACTCATCTTCAGGAGAGACCATTTCAACTCTCCCCTCTGGGTAGCTCACCCAGGAGCCCGCAGATTGAGCCTGCCTTATCCTGACTAAAGAGTGGGAATATGAGGTTGCGTTCCCAGGCATCCATGCTTAGACACCTGTTCTCGAGTCTTTCCATATGGGGCCTCTTGGAACCATCCAATAGGACTCGACTGTCGTGCAGAAGGTAACCTTCAGTTTTGGAGCAGTTCACAAATCCCATCGTAGGCAAAACTTTCAGGCCTCATGAAGCCCCCACACCCTTCAGGAAGAGGCCATGCTGGACAAGAACTCTAGCCTGAGGCACGTCTCATAGTTGACATGACCTCAGTGCAGGAGATCTCGATTCAGCCTCTGCAGAGTGGGCCTGCCGTGCCCTCGGTCCCAAACCTCACACTAGCTTGTGTTTTCAGACTTCCTTCCTCACACTCCTGGCAAACAAGCCCTCCGGACTAGGAACTCCAGAACCAAAACCCAGCCCAGTGTCTGCCCAACGGAAGAAAAACGTTTCCCTGTGGGGCTCTCCAGAAAACCCAGATGAGGATCAACCTGCTCGGGCCTCGACGGTACCCGAACTGGATAGGCTGCTCTGGGCACTCATGCTCTGCCTGACACAGCCTGAAGCCAGACGTCCAGTCAGACAAGGAGACAGCTGGCCGCACACCCAGCACTTCGGACACGCCATGGTCTTATGCCGTCACCTCATCCTAACCTTGGTTTTCAGATATCTGAACCTAGACATTATATCAATTCTCCACACAGCTGGGTATAGCAAGCACAAAACAGAACTCCTCCTTCCCCATGGCTGTCAAGCTTGCGCTTGGAATGGAGTCACACGTACACGGTGGGAGAAAACTTCATAGCCCCTGATGCCACGCCCAAACTTGAGAGCTGCATGGGCACAAATTCACACTGTGACCCTCAGCATGAGCTCCATGTCAAAGAAAGGCCTGTCAGGGCCTGGACCAAGAGCCCACATATGGGGCTTGCCAAGCCACTATGAACCCAGTCCTCACCACGGTTTGAATTTTCCAGTCGCCACGCCCGTACCTGGAGCTCTGCTCTGGAATCCCTTTCTTGGAGAGACCCATGAGCCAGACAACACGACTCCACCCTTCCCACAAAATGACCCCAAACTCTTGGGAGCTGGGACAAACCCCAGAGAGGGATACTCGTCCACAGTACCTGAGGCCACCGCTCCAATCCACGGCTATCCCGGACACAACATCCAGAGACAAAAGCCTGAAGGAACGCCTCCAACTAGCCCTTGTTTCAGAGGCCCAGGAGCTCCCTCTCGGGCTGTACATCCCCCTGCCATGCCCTAGGCGCCACTCATCAGCTGAGTTTGTGTATTCAGACTTCTGTGCCCACAGCCTGGACCCACACAACATCCAGGCTAGGGCCTCTGGACCAAACAGCGAAAGATTGTGCCTCCCCTCTCCAAGGAATGCGTGCCCAATCCATTGACCACAACCCTACAGGTTAGGGAAAAGCTCCAAGGTCCCTGAGGCCATCAATAGTATAGGCCACCCTAGACTAAGAGGGGCTCTCTGACACCAGCGGAGCAACTATCTCCACTTAGACTCTCAGACAGTGTCCCCAGAGACAGAAGGTTGAAATGGACAGGCCCCCAGGCCCTAATCTGAACCTTAGCTTTGGTTTCCATGTTTCCGTTCTCAGAGGACTGTTTTCGTAGACCAGCACATGGGGCTTTTCTGAGGCACCAAACCAAACATCTCTCATCTCCACATGGTCAGCTTTCTTACTGGGATGTATCAAACACTTCAGGTAGGAGAGTTCCGCAGGGCCACTGAACAACCAGCACATTCCAAGGTCTCCATGGACCCAAACGCACATTATGACGCATCCTCAGGAGAGGCCATTTCAACTCAGCCCCCTGGGACGCGTGTTCCAGAGGCAGCAGATCAAACATATCTTGTCGCTAATAGCCAATGGGAATGCGAGGCATGCTGTACAGGGATCCATCCTTCGAACCCTGCTCTCCAGTCCTTCCATATGGTATGTCCTGGAGCCATGCAACAGGACTCGAATGTCCCGCAGAAGGAAACCTTGTGGTTTGGGGCAACCTCCAAACTCAGCGTGGGAAAACTTCCTTGGCCTCATGAGGCCCCCACTTCATGAAGGTGCCATCATGGACACATACTCCAGCCTCAGCCAACGTCTGATCCTCAGCCTGACTTCAGATGCAGGAGATTTTGATTCAGCCTCTGCAGAGTGGGCCTGCTCTGCCCTTGGCTCCAATCCTCACACTAGCTTGTGTTTTCAGACTTCCGTCCTCACACTCCTGGCCCACAAACCCTCCCTACTGGGAATTCTGGGGCCACAATGAAGCACTGTGCCTGCCTCCCAGGAGAAAAACATTGTCTATGGCGCTGCCCAGAAACCCCAAATGAGGATCAAACTGCTTGGCCCTCTGCAACACCCCAATTGCATAGGCTACCTTAAACAGTGATGCTCTGTCGCAAATAGCCTGAGCCCAGACCTTCCAACAGACACCGACACAGCTGGCTGCACACCCAGCACATTGGACCCGCCACTGCCTTAGGCCACCATCCATTACCTACCTGGGTTTTCAGTCATCGGAACCTAGACCTTATCTCCAATCCCTGCACAGGGGGGAACTTGATGCACAAGTCAGAACCCCTCCTTCCCCCTGGCAAGAAACCTTGCTGCTGGCAGTGAGTCAAACCTCCAGTGTAGGAGAAAACGGCATGGCCCATGAGGCCACGCCCGAGCGTGAGGGCCGCCTTGGGCACAAACACACATTGTGACCCTCAGCGTGAGTACCTTATTCAAGTAACGCCTCTCAGTGACTGGACCAAGAGCCCGCATATGTGGCTTGCCATGCCCATAGGCACCCAGGACTAACTAGATGGTGTGTATTCCAGTTGAGGGAACCCACTGCTGTGCTCTAGAGTCCTTCTCCTGGGGGGTCCCCTGTGGCAGAAAACAGTACTCTTCATTCCCACAGAATGAACACAAACACTTGGGAGCTTGGACAATCCCCCGAGAGGAAGGCTCTTCCTTGGCCTCTGAGACAACCCCTACCCTGACCGGACACTGTAAACGCAACACCCAGAGACAAAATCCTGAGTGACTGCCTCCCACTTGCCCTACTTTGATTTCCAGAGGATCTCCCATCACGGACTAGAGATCAGGCCTGCCATTACATTGGCCCCTAGCTGAGCCAAGTTTGCTTTTTCAGACATCTGTCCCCACAGCCCTGGCAAACACAGCCTCTAGGCTGGGTCCACTGGAGCCATACCACAGGACCGTGCCTGCTCTCTCCTGGGAAACTGTGTCCATTCCTTTGGCCACACACCTCCAGAATATGAGAAACCTCAAGGCCTCCGAGGACATCCCACTACTGGGAGCCTCACTGGACTCACAGGGGCATTCGGACACAAGCTGAGCAGCTACATCCATGAATGAATGCACACAGATGTCAACAGAGATAGAAGGTTGAGCTGGACAGGCCTTTAAGCCGTAGTCTCAACTCTTGCTTTCGTTTCCAGGTGTCACTCCTCAGAGGCTTTGGTTCGAAGAACAGGGTATGGGGCTTTCCTGAGGCACGGAACAGAACTCCTCTCGTCTCCACATGGGAAGTTTCCTTGTTGGAGCCGTGTCAAACACCTCATGTTGGAGAATCCTGCAGAGTCCCTGAGCCACCTCCACATTCCAAGGTCTCCCAGGCCACCAAGCCACAGTAGGACTCATCTTCAGGAGAGTCCATTTCAACTCTCCCCTCTGGGTAGCTCACCCAGGAGCCCGCAGATTGAGCCTGCCTTGTCCTGACTAAAGAGTGGGAATATGAGGTGGCGTTCCCAGGCATCCATGCTTAGACACCTGCCTTCGACTCTTTCCATATGGGGCCTCTTGGAACCATCCAATAGGACTCGACTGTCGTGCAGAAGGTAACCTTCAGTTTTGGAGCAGTTCACAAATCCCATCGTAGGCAAAACTTTCTGGCCTCATGAAGCCCCCACACCCTTCAGGAAGAGGCCATGCTGGACAAGAACTCTAGCCTGAGGCACGTCTCATAGTTGACATGACCTCAGTGCAGGAGATCTCGAATCAGCCTCTGCAGAGTGGGCCTGCCGTGCTCTCGGTCCAAACCTCACGCTAGCTTGTGTTTTCAGATTTCCTTCCTCACACTCCTGGCAAACAAGCCCTCCGGACTAGGAACTCCAGAACCAAAACCCAGCCCAGTGTCTGCCCAATGGAAGAAAAACGTTTCCCTGTGGGGCTCTCCAGAAAACCCAGATGAGGATCAACCTGCTCGGGCCTCGACGGTACCCGAACTGGAAGGCTGCTCTGGGCACTCATGCTCTGCCTGACACAGCCTGAAGCCAGACGTCCAGACAGACAAGGAGACAGCTGGCCGCACACCCAGCACTTCGGACACGCCATGGTCTTATGCCGTCACCTCATCCTAACCTTGGTTTTCCGATATCTGAACCTAGACATTATATCAATTCTCCACACAGCTGGGTATAGCAAGCACAAAACAGAACTCCTCCTTCCCCATGGCTGTCAAGCTTGCGCTTGGAATGGAGTCACACGTTCACGGTGGGAGAAACCTTCATAGCCCCTGATGCCACGCCCAAACTTGAGAGCTGCATGGGCACAAATTCACACTGTGACCCTCAGCATGAGCCCCATGTCAAAGAAAGGCCTGTCAGGGCCTGGACCAAGAGCCCACATATGGGGCTTGCCAAGCCACTATGAACCCAGTCCTCACCACGGTTTGAATTTTCCAGTCGCCACGCCCGTACCTGGAGCTCTGCTCTGGAATCCCTTTCTTGGAGAGACCCATGAGCCAGACAACACGACTCCACCCTTCCCACAAAATGACCCCAAATTCTTGGGAGCTGGGACAAATCCCCAGAGAGGGATACTCGTCCACAGTTCCTTAGGCCACCGCTCCAATCCACGGCTATCCCCGACACAACATCCAGAGACAAAAGCCTGAAGGAACGCCTCCCACTCGCCCTTGTTTCAGAGGCCCAGGAGCTCCCTCTCGGGCTGTACATCCCCCTGCCATGCCCTAGGCGCCACTCATAAGCTGAGTTTGTGTATTCAGACTTCTGTGCCCACAGCCTGGACCCACACAACATCCAGGCTAGGGCCTCTGGACCAAACAGCGAAAGATTGTGCCTCCCCTCTCCAAGGAATGCGTGCCCAATCCATTGACCACAACCCTACAGGTTAGGGAAAAGCTCCAAGGTCCCTGAGGCCATCAATAGTATAGGCCACCCTGGACTAAGAGGGGCTCTCTGACACCAGTGGAGCAACTATCTCCACTTAGACTCTCACACAGTGTCACCAGAGACAGAAGGTTGAAATGGACAGGCCCCCAGGCCCTAATCTGAACCTTAGCTTTGGTTTCCATGTTTCCGTTCTCAGAGGACTGTTTTCGTAGACCAGCACATGGGGCTTTTCTGAGGCACCAAACCAAACATCTCTCATCTCCACATGGGCAGCCTTCTTACAGGGATGTATCAAACACTTCAGGTAGGAGAGTTCCGCAGGGCCACTGAACAACCAGCACATTCCAAGGTCTCCATGGACCCTACCCCCATTTTGACGCATCCTCAGGAGAGGCCATTTCAACTCAGCCCGCTGGGTTGCGTGTTCCAGAGGCAGCAGATGAAACATATCTTGTCGCTAATAGCCAATGGGAATGCGAGGCATGCAATTCAGGGATCCATCCTTCGAACCCTGCTCTCCAGTCCTTCCATATGGTATGTCCTGGAGCCATGCAACAGGACTCGAATGTCCCGCAGAAGGAAACCTTGTGGTTTGGGGCAACCTCCAAACAAAGCGTGGGAAAACTTCCTTGGCCTCATGAGGCCCCCACTTCATGAAGGTGGCATCATGGACACATACTCCAGCCTCAGCCAACGTCTGATCCTCAGCCTGACTTCAGATGCAGGAGATTTTGATTCAACCTCTGCAGAGTGGGCCTGCTCTGCCCTTGGCTCCAATCCTCACACTAGCTTCTGTTTTCAGACTTCCGTCCTCACACTCCTGGCCCACAAACCCTCCCTACTGGGAATTCTGGGGCCACAATGAAGCGCTGTGCCTGCCTCCCAGGAGAAAAACATTGTCTATGGCGCGGCCCAGAAACCCCAAATGAGGATCAAACTGCTTGGCCCTCGGCAACACCCCAATTGCATAGGCTACCTTAAACAGTGATGCTCTGTCGCAAATAGCCTGAGCCCAGACCTTCCAACAGACACCGACACAGCTGGCTGCACACCCAGCACATTGGACCCGCTACTGCCTTAGGCCTCCATCCATTCCCAACCTGGGTTTTCAGTCATCGGAACCTAGACCTTATCTCCAATCCCTGCACAGTGGGTAACCTGATGCACAAGTCAGAACCCCTCCTTCCCCATGGCAAGAAACCTTGCTGCTGGCAGTGAGTCAAACCTTCAGTGTAGGAGAAAACGGCATGGCCCATTAGGCCACGCCCAAGCGTGAGGGCCGCCTTGGGCACAAACACACATTGTGACCCTCAGCGTGAGTACCTTATTCAAGTAACGCCTCTCAGTGACTGGACCAAGAGCCCGCATATGTGGCTTGCCATGCCCATAGGCACCCAGGACTAACTAGATGGTGTGTATTCCAGTTGAGGGAACCCACTGCTGTGCTCTAGAGTCCCTCTCCTGGGGGGTCCCCTGTGGCAGAAAACAGTACTCTTCATTCCCACAGAATGAACACAAACACTTGGGAGCTTGGACAATCCCCCGAGAGGAAGGCTCTTCCTCGGCCTCTGAGACAACCCCAACCCTGACCGGACACTGTAAATGCAACACCCAGAGACAAAATCCTGAGTGACTGCCTCCCACTTGCCCTACTTTGATTTCCAGAGGATCTCCCATCACGGACTAGAGATCAGGCCTGCCATTACATTGGCCCCTAGCTGAGCCAAGTTTGCATTTTCAGACATCTGTCCCCACAGCCCTGGCAAACACAGCCTCTAGGCTGGGTCCTCTGTAGCCATACCACAGGACCGTGCCTGCTCTCTCCTGGCAAACTGTGTCCATTCCTTTGGCCACACACCTCCAGAATATGAGAAACCCTCAAGGCCTCCGAGGACATCCCACTACTGGGAGCCTCACTGGACTCACAGGGGCATTCGGACACAAGCTGAGCAGCTACATCCATGAATGCATGCACACAGATGTCAACAGAGATAGAAGGTTGAGCCGGACAGGCCTTTAGGCCGTAGTCTCAACTCTTGCTTTGGTTTCCAGGTGTCACTCCTCAGAGGCTTTGGTTCGAAGAACAGGGTATGGGGCTTTCCTGAGGCACGGAACAGAACTCCTCTCGTCTCCACATGGGAAGTTTCCTTGTTGGAGCCGTGTCAAACACCTCATGTTGGAGAATCCTGCAGAGTCCCTGAGCCACCTCCACATTCCAAGGTCTCCCAGGCCACCAAGCCACAGTAGGACTCATCTTCAGGAGAGACCATTTCAACTGTCCCCTCTGGGTAGCTCACCCAGGAGCCCGCAGATTGAGCCTGCCTTGTCCTGACTAAAGAGTGGGAATATGAGGTGGCGTTCCCAGGCATCCATGCTTAGACACCTGCTCTCGAGTCTTTCCATATGGGGCCTCTTGGAACCATCCAATAGGACTCGACTGTCGTGCAGAAGGTAACCTTCAGTTTTGGAGCAGTTCACAAATCCCATCGTAGGCAAAACTTTCTGGCCTCATGAAGCCCCCACACCCTTCAGGAAGAGGCCATGCTGGACAAGAACTCTAGCCTGAGGCACGTCTCATAGTTGACATGACCTCAGTGCAGGAGATCTCGATTCAGCCTCTGCAGAGTGGGCCTGCCGTGCCCTCGGTCCCAAACCTCACACTAGCTTGTGTTTTCAGACTTCCTTCCTCACACTCCTGGCAAACAAGCCCTCCGGACTAGGAACTCCAGAACCAAAACCCAGCCCAGTGTCTGCCCAACCGAAGAAAAACGTTTCCCTGTGGGGCTCTCCAGAAAACCCAGATGAGGATCAACCTGCTCGGGCCTCGACGGTACCCGAACTGGATAGGCTGCTCTGGGCACTCATGCTCTGCCTGACACAGCCTGAAGCCAGACGTCCAGACAGACAATGAGACAGCTGGCCGCACACCCAGCACTTCGGACACGCCATGGTCTTATGCCGTCACCACATCCTAACCTTGGTTTTCAGATATCTGAACCTAGACATTATATCAATTCTCCACACAGCTGGGTATAGCAAGCACAAAACAGAACTCCTCCTTCCCCATGGCTGTCAAGCTTGCGCTTGGAATGGAGTCACACGTTCACGGTGGGAGAAACCTTCATAGCCCCTGATGCCACGCCCAAACTTGAGAGCTGCATGGGCACAAATTCACACTGTGACCCTCAGCATGAGCCCCATGTCAAAGAAAGGCCTGTCAGGGCCTGGACCAAGAGCCCACATATGGGGCTTCCCAAGCCACTATGAACCCAGTCCTCACCACGGTTTGAATTTTCCAGTCGCCACGCCCGTACCTGGAGCTCTGCTCTGGAATCCCTTTCTTGGAGAGACCCATGAGCCAGACAACACGACTCCACCCTTCCCACAAAATGACCCCAAACTCTTGGGAGCTGGGACAAATCCCCAGAGAGGGATACTCGTCCACACTACCTGAGGCCACCGCTCCAATCCACGGCTATCCCGGACACAACATCCAGAGACAAAAGCCTGAAGGAACGCCTCCCACTAGCCCTTGTTTCAGAGGCCCAGGAGCTCCCTCTCGGGCTGTACATCCGGCCTGCCATACCCTAGGCGCCACTTCTAAGCTGAGTTTGTGTATTCAGACTTCTGTGCCCACAGCCTGGACCCACACAACATCCAGGCTAGGGCCTCTGGACCAAACAGCGAAAGATTGTGCCTGCCCTCTCCAAGGAAAGTGTGCCCAATCCATTGACCACAACCCTACAGGTTAGGGAAAAGCTCCAAGGTCCCTGAGGCCATCAATAGTATAGGCCACCCTGGACTAAGAGGGGCTCTCTGACACCAGCGGAGCAACTATCTCCACTTAGACTCTCACACAGTGTCCCCAGAGACAGATGGTTGAAATGGACAGGCCCCCAGGCCCTAATCTGAACCTTAGCTTTGGTTTCCATGTTTCCGTTCTCAGAGGACTGTTTTCGTAGACCAGCACATGGGGCTTTTCTGAGGCACCAAACCAAACCTCTCTCATCTCCACATGGGCAGCTTTCTTACTGGGATGTATCAAACACTTCAGGTAGGAGATTTCCGCAGGGCCACTGAACAACCAGCACATTCCAAGGTTTCCATGGACCCAAACGCACATTATGACGCATCCTCAGGAGAGGCCATTTCAACTCAGCCCCCTGGGTCGCGTGTTCCAGAGGCAGCAGATGAAACATATCTTGTCGCTAATAGCCAATGGGAATGCGAGGCATGCTGTACAGGGATCCATCCTTCGAACCCTGCTCTCCAGTCCTTCCATATGGTATGTCCTGGAGCCATGCAACAGGACTCGAATGTCCCGCAGAAGCAAACCTTTTGGTTTAGGGCAACCTCCAAACTCAGCGTGGGAAAACTTCCTTGGCCTCATGAGGCCCCCACTTCATGAAGGTGCCATCATGGACACATACTCCAGCCTCAGCCAACGTCTGATCCTCAGCCTGACTTCAGATGCAGGAGATTTTGATTCAGCCTCTGCAGAGTGGGCCTGCTCTGCCCTTGGCTCCAATCCTCACACTAGCTTGTGTTTTCAGACTTCCGTCCTCACACTCCTGGCCCACAAACCCTCCCTACTGGGAATTCTGGGGCCACAATAAAGCACTGTGCCTGCCTCCCAGGAGAAAAACCTTGTCTATGGCGCTGCCCAGAAACCCCAAATGAGGATCAAACTGCTTGGCCCTCGGCAACACCCCAATTGCATAGGCTACCTTAAACAGTGATGCTCTGTCGCAAATAGCCTGAGCCCAGACATTCCAACAGACACCGACACAGCTGGCTGCACACCCAGCACATTGGACCCGCCACTGCCTTAGGCCACCATCCATTCCCAACCTGGGTTCTCAGTCATCGAACCTAGACCTTATCTCCAATCCCTGAACAGGGGGGAACCTGATGCACAAGTCAGAACTCCTCCTACCCCATGGCAAGAAACCTTGCTGCTGGCAGTGAGTCAAACCTTCAGTGTAGGAGAAAACGGCATGGCCCATGAGGCCACGCCCAAGCGTGAGGGCCGCCTTGGGGACAAACACACATTGTGACCCTCAGCGTGAGTACCTTATTCAAGTAATGCCTCTCAGTGACTGGACCAAGAGCCCGCATATGTGGCTTGCCATGCCCATAGGCACCCAGGACTAACTAGATGGTGTGTATTCCAGTTGAGGGAACCCACTGCTGTGCTCTAGAGTCCCTCTCCTGGGGGGTCCCCTGTGGCAGAAAACAGTACTCTTCTTTCCCACAGAATGAACACAAACACTTGGGAGCTTGGACAATCCCCCGAGAAGAAGGCTCTTCCTCGGCCTCTGAGACAACCCCTACACTGAGCGGACACTGTAAATGCAACACCCAGAGACAAAATCCTGAGTGTCTGCCTCCCACTTGCCTACTTTGATTTCCAGAGGATCTCCCCTCACGGACTAGAGATCAGGCCTGCCATTACATTGGCCCCTAGCTGAGCCAAGTTTGCTTTTTCAGACATCTGTCCCCACAGCCCTGGCAAACACAGCCTCTAGGCTGGGTCCTCTGGAGCCATACCACAGGACCGTGCCTGCTCTCTCCTTGGAAACTGTGTCCATTCCTTTGGCCACACACCTCCAGAATATGAGAAACCTCAAGGCCTCCGAGGACATCCCACTACTGGGAGCCTCACTGGACTCACAGGGGCATTCGGACACAAGATGAGCAGCTACATCCATGAATGCATGCACACAGATGTCAACAGTGATAGAAGGTTGAGCCGGACAGGCCTTTAGGCCGTAGTCTCAACTCTTGCTTTGGTTTCCAGGTGTCACTCCTCAGAGGCTTTGGTTCGAAGAACAGGGTATGGGGCTTTCCTGAGGCATGGAACAGAACTCCTCTCGTCTCCACATGGGAAGTTTCCTTGTTGGAGCCGTGTCAAACACCTCATGATGGAGAATCCTGCAGAGTCCCTGAGCCACCTCCACATTCCAAGGTCTCCCAGGCCACCAAGCCACAGTAGGACTCATCTTCAGGAGAGTCCATTTCAACTCTCCCCTCTGGGTAGCTCACCCAGGAGCCCGCAGATTGAGCCTGCCTTGTCCTGACTAAAGAGTGGGAATATGAGGTGGCGTTCCCAGGCATCCATGCTTAGACACCTGCTCTCGAGTCTTTCCATATGGGGCCTCTTAGAACCATCCAATAGGACTCGACTGTCGTGCAGAAGGTAAACTTCAGTTTTGGAGCAGTTCACAAATCCCATTGTAGGCAAAACTTTCTGGCCTCATGAAGCCCCCACACCCTTCAGGAAGAGGCCATGCTGGACAAGAACTCTAGCCTGAGGCACGTCTCATAGTTGACATGACCTCAGTGCAGGAGATCTCGATTCAGCCTCTGCAGAGTGGGCCTGCCGTGCCCTCGGTCCCAAACCTCACGCTAGCTTGTGTTTTCAGACTTCCTTCCTCACACTCCTGGCAAACAAGCCCTCCGGACTAGGAACTCCAGAACCAAAACCCAGCCCAGTGTCTGCCCAATGGAAGAAAAACGTTTCCCTGTGGGGCTCTCCAGAAAACCCAGATGAGGATCAACCTGCTCGGGCCTCGACGGTACCCGAACTGGAAGGCTGCTCTGGGCACTCATGCTCTGCCTGACACAGCCTGAAGCCAGACGTCCAGACAGACAAGGAGACAGCTGGCCGCACACCCAGCACTTCGGACACGCCATGGTCTTATGCCGTCACCTCATCCTAACCTTGGTTTTCCGATATCTGAACCTAGACATTATATCAATTCTCCACACAGCTGGGTATAGCAAGCACAAAACAGAACTCCTCCTTCCCCATGGCTGTCAAGCTTGCGCTTGGAATGGAGTCACACGTTCACGGTGGGAGAAACCTTCATAGCCCCTGATGCCACGCCCAAACTTGAGAGCTGCATGGGCACAAATTCACACTGTGACCCTCAGCATGAGCCCCATGTCAAAGAAAGGCCTGTCAGGGCCTGGACCAAGAGCCCACATATGGGGCTTGCCAAGCCACTATGAACCCAGTCCTCACCACGGTTTGAATTTTCCAGTCGCCACGCCCGTACCTGGAGCTCTGCTCTGGAATCCCTTTCTTGGAGAGACCCATGAGCCAGACAACACGACTCCACCCTTCCCACAAAATGACCCCAAATTCTTGGGAGCTGGGACAAATCCCCAGAGAGGGATACTCGTCCACAGTTCCTTAGGCCACCGCTCCAATCCACGGCTATCCCCGACACAACATCCAGAGACAAAAGCCTGAAGGAACGCCTCCCACTCGCCCTTGTTTCAGAGGCCCAGGAGCTCCCTCTCGGGCTGTACATCCCCCTGCCATGCCCTAGGCGCCACTCATAAGCTGAGTTTGTGTATTCAGACTTCTGTGCCCACAGCCTGGACCCACACAACATCCAGGCTAGGGCCTCTGGACCAAACAGCGAAAGATTGTGCCTCCCCTCTCCAAGGAATGCGTGCCCAATCCATTGACCACAACCCTACAGGTTAGGGAAAAGCTCCAAGGTCCCTGAGGCCATCAATAGTATAGGCCACCCTGGACTAAGAGGGGCTCTCTGACACCAGTGGAGCAACTATCTCCACTTAGACTCTCACACAGTGTCACCAGAGACAGAAGGTTGAAATGGACAGGCCCCCAGGCCCTAATCTGAACCTTAGCTTTGGTTTCCATGTTTCCGTTCTCAGAGGACTGTTTTCGTAGACCAGCACATGGGGCTTTTCTGAGGCACCAAACCAAACATCTCTCATCTCCACATGGGCAGCCTTCTTACAGGGATGTATCAAACACTTCAGGTAGGAGAGTTCCGCAGGGCCACTGAACAACCAGCACATTCCAAGGTCTCCATGGACCCTACCCCCATTTTGACGCATCCTCAGGAGAGGCCATTTCAACTCAGCCCGCTGGGTTGCGTGTTCCAGAGGCAGCAGATGAAACATATCTTGTCGCTAATAGCCAATGGGAATGCGAGGCATGCAATTCAGGGATCCATCCTTCGAACCCTGCTCTCCAGTCCTTCCATATGGTATGTCCTGGAGCCATGCAACAGGACTCGAATGTCCCGCAGAAGGAAACCTTGTGGTTTGGGGCAACCTCCAAACAAAGCGTGGGAAAACTTCCTTGGCCTCATGAGGCCCCCACTTCATGAAGGTGGCATCATGGACACATACTCCAGCCTCAGCCAACGTCTGATCCTCAGCCTGACTTCAGATGCAGGAGATTTTGATTCAACCTCTGCAGAGTGGGCCTGCTCTGCCCTTGGCTCCAATCCTCACACTAGCTTCTGTTTTCAGACTTCCGTCCTCACACTCCTGGCCCACAAACCCTCCCTACTGGGAATTCTGGGGCCACAATGAAGCGCTGTGCCTGCCTCCCAGGAGAAAAACATTGTCTATGGCGCGGCCCAGAAACCCCAAATGAGGATCAAACTGCTTGGCCCTCGGCAACACCCCAATTGCATAGGCTACCTTAAACAGTGATGCTCTGTCGCAAATAGCCTGAGCCCAGACCTTCCAACAGACACCGACACAGCTGGCTGCACACCCAGCACATTGGACCCGCTACTGCCTTAGGCCTCCATCCATTCCCAACCTGGGTTTTCAGTCATCGGAACCTAGACCTTATCTCCAATCCCTGCACAGTGGGTAACCTGATGCACAAGTCAGAACCCCTCCTTCCCCATGGCAAGAAACCTTGCTGCTGGCAGTGAGTCAAACCTTCAGTGTAGGAGAAAACGGCATGGCCCATTAGGCCACGCCCAAGCGTGAGGGCCGCCTTGGGCACAAACACACATTGTGACCCTCAGCGTGAGTACCTTATTCAAGTAACGCCTCTCAGTGACTGGACCAAGAGCCCGCATATGTGGCTTGCCATGCCCATAGGCACCCAGGACTAACTAGATGGTGTGTATTCCAGTTGAGGGAACCCACTGCTGTGCTCTAGAGTCCCTCTCCTGGGGGGTCCCCTGTGGCAGAAAACAGTACTCTTCATTCCCACAGAATGAACACAAACACTTGGGAGCTTGGACAATCCCCCGAGAGGAAGGCTCTTCCTCGGCCTCTGAGACAACCCCAACCCTGACCGGACACTGTAAATGCAACACCCAGAGACAAAATCCTGAGTGACTGCCTCCCACTTGCCCTACTTTGATTTCCAGAGGATCTCCCATCACGGACTAGAGATCAGGCCTGCCATTACATTGGCCCCTAGCTGAGCCAAGTTTGCATTTTCAGACATCTGTCCCCACAGCCCTGGCAAACACAGCCTCTAGGCTGGGTCCTCTGTAGCCATACCACAGGACCGTGCCTGCTCTCTCCTGGCAAACTGTGTCCATTCCTTTGGCCACACACCTCCAGAATATGAGAAACCTCAAGGCCTCCGAGGACATCCCACTACTGGGAGCCTCACTGGACTCACAGGGGCATTCGGACACAAGCTGAGCAGCTACATCCATGAATGCATGCACACAGATGTCAACAGAGATAGAAGGTTGAGCCGGACAGGCCTTTAGGCCGTAGTCTCAACTCTTGCTTTGGTTTCCAGGTGTCACTCCTCAGAGGCTTTGGTTCGAAGAACAGGGTATGGGGCTTTCCTGAGGCACGGAACAGAACTCCTCTCGTCTCCACATGGGAAGTTTCCTTGTTGGAGCCGTGTCAAACACCTCATGTTGGAGAATCCTGCAGAGTCCCTGAGCCACCTCCACATTCCAAGGTCTCCCAGGCCACCAAGCCACAGTAGGACTCATCTTCAGGAGAGACCATTTCAACTGTCCCCTCTGGGTAGCTCACCCAGGAGCCCGCAGATTGAGCCTGCCTTGTCCTGACTAAAGAGTGGGAATATGAGGTGGCGTTCCCAGGCATCCATGCTTAGACACCTGCTCTCGAGTCTTTCCATATGGGGCCTCTTGGAACCATCCAATAGGACTCGACTGTCGTGCAGAAGGTAACCTTCAGTTTTGGAGCAGTTCACAAATCCCATCGTAGGCAAAACTTTCTGGCCTCATGAAGCCCCCACACCCTTCAGGAAGAGGCCATGCTGGACAAGAACTCTAGCCTGAGGCACGTCTCATAGTTGACATGACCTCAGTGCAGGAGATCTCGATTCAGCCTCTGCAGAGTGGGCCTGCCGTGCCCTCGGTCCCAAACCTCACACTAGCTTGTGTTTTCAGACTTCCTTCCTCACACTCCTGGCAAACAAGCCCTCCGGACTAGGAACTCCAGAACCAAAACCCAGCCCAGTGTCTGCCCAACCGAAGAAAAACGTTTCCCTGTGGGGCTCTCCAGAAAACCCAGATGAGGATCAACCTGCTCGGGCCTCGACGGTACCCGAACTGGATAGGCTGCTCTGGGCACTCATGCTCTGCCTGACACAGCCTGAAGCCAGACGTCCAGACAGACAATGAGACAGCTGGCCGCACACCCAGCACTTCGGACACGCCATGGTCTTATGCCGTCACCACATCCTAACCTTGGTTTTCAGATATCTGAACCTAGACATTATATCAATTCTCCACACAGCTGGGTATAGCAAGCACAAAACAGAACTCCTCCTTCCCCATGGCTGTCAAGCTTGCGCTTGGAATGGAGTCACACGTTCACGGTGGGAGAAACCTTCATAGCCCCTGATGCCACGCCCAAACTTGAGAGCTGCATGGGCACAAATTCACACTGTGACCCTCAGCATGAGCCCCATGTCAAAGAAAGGCCTGTCAGGGCCTGGACCAAGAGCCCACATATGGGGCTTCCCAAGCCACTATGAACCCAGTCCTCACCACGGTTTGAATTTTCCAGTCGCCACGCCCGTACCTGGAGCTCTGCTCTGGAATCCCTTTCTTGGAGAGACCCATGAGCCAGACAACACGACTCCACCCTTCCCACAAAATGACCCCAAACTCTTGGGAGCTGGGACAAATCCCCAGAGAGGGATACTCGTCCACACTACCTGAGGCCACCGCTCCAATCCACGGCTATCCCGGACACAACATCCAGAGACAAAAGCCTGAAGGAACGCCTCCCACTAGCCCTTGTTTCAGAGGCCCAGGAGCTCCCTCTCGGGCTGTACATCCGGCCTGCCATACCCTAGGCGCCACTTCTAAGCTGAGTTTGTGTATTCAGACTTCTGTGCCCACAGCCTGGACCCACACAACATCCAGGCTAGGGCCTCTGGACCAAACAGCGAAAGATTGTGCCTGCCCTCTCCAAGGAAAGTGTGCCCAATCCATTGACCACAACCCTACAGGTTAGGGAAAAGCTCCAAGGTCCCTGAGGCCATCAATAGTATAGGCCACCCTGGACTAAGAGGGGCTCTCTGACACCAGCGGAGCAACTATCTCCACTTAGACTCTCACACAGTGTCCCCAGAGACAGATGGTTGAAATGGACAGGCCCCCAGGCCCTAATCTGAACCTTAGCTTTGGTTTCCATGTTTCCGTTCTCAGAGGACTGTTTTCGTAGACCAGCACATGGGGCTTTTCTGAGGCACCAAACCAAACCTCTCTCATCTCCACATGGGCAGCTTTCTTACTGGGATGTATCAAACACTTCAGGTAGGAGATTTCCGCAGGGCCACTGAACAACCAGCACATTCCAAGGTTTCCATGGACCCAAACGCACATTATGACGCATCCTCAGGAGAGGCCATTTCAACTCAGCCCCCTGGGTCGCGTGTTCCAGAGGCAGCAGATGAAACATATCTTGTCGCTAATAGCCAATGGGAATGCGAGGCATGCTGTACAGGGATCCATCCTTCGAACCCTGCTCTCCAGTCCTTCCATATGGTATGTCCTGGAGCCATGCAACAGGACTCGAATGTCCCGCAGAAGCAAACCTTTTGGTTTAGGGCAACCTCCAAACTCAGCGTGGGAAAACTTCCTTGGCCTCATGAGGCCCCCACTTCATGAAGGTGCCATCATGGACACATACTCCAGCCTCAGCCAACGTCTGATCCTCAGCCTGACTTCAGATGCAGGAGATTTTGATTCAGCCTCTGCAGAGTGGGCCTGCTCTGCCCTTGGCTCCAATCCTCACACTAGCTTGTGTTTTCAGACTTCCGTCCTCACACTCCTGGCCCACAAACCCTCCCTACTGGGAATTCTGGGGCCACAATAAAGCACTGTGCCTGCCTCCCAGGAGAAAAACCTTGTCTATGGCGCTGCCCAGAAACCCCAAATGAGGATCAAACTGCTTGGCCCTCGGCAACACCCCAATTGCATAGGCTACCTTAAACAGTGATGCTCTGTCGCAAATAGCCTGAGCCCAGACATTCCAACAGACACCGACACAGCTGGCTGCACACCCAGCACATTGGACCCGCCACTGCCTTAGGCCACCATCCATTCCCAACCTGGGTTCTCAGTCATCGAACCTAGACCTTATCTCCAATCCCTGAACAGGGGGGAACCTGATGCACAAGTCAGAACTCCTCCTACCCCATGGCAAGAAACCTTGCTGCTGGCAGTGAGTCAAACCTTCAGTGTAGGAGAAAACGGCATGGCCCATGAGGCCACGCCCAAGCGTGAGGGCCGCCTTGGGGACAAACACACATTGTGACCCTCAGCGTGAGTACCTTATTCAAGTAATGCCTCTCAGTGACTGGACCAAGAGCCCGCATATGTGGCTTGCCATGCCCATAGGCACCCAGGACTAACTAGATGGTGTGTATTCCAGTTGAGGGAACCCACTGCTGTGCTCTAGAGTCCCTCTCCTGGGGGGTCCCCTGTGGCAGAAAACAGTACTCTTCTTTCCCACAGAATGAACACAAACACTTGGGAGCTTGGACAATCCCCCGAGAAGAAGGCTCTTCCTCGGCCTCTGAGACAACCCCTACACTGAGCGGACACTGTAAATGCAACACCCAGAGACAAAATCCTGAGTGTCTGCCTCCCACTTGCCTACTTTGATTTCCAGAGGATCTCCCCTCACGGACTAGAGATCAGGCCTGCCATTACATTGGCCCCTAGCTGAGCCAAGTTTGCTTTTTCAGACATCTGTCCCCACAGCCCTGGCAAACACAGCCTCTAGGCTGGGTCCTCTGGAGCCATACCACAGGACCGTGCCTGCTCTCTCCTTGGAAACTGTGTCCATTCCTTTGGCCACACACCTCCAGAATATGAGAAACCTCAAGGCCTCCGAGGACATCCCACTACTGGGAGCCTCACTGGACTCACAGGGGCATTCGGACACAAGATGAGCAGCTACATCCATGAATGCATGCACACAGATGTCAACAGTGATAGAAGGTTGAGCCGGACAGGCCTTTAGGCCGTAGTCTCAACTCTTGCTTTGGTTTCCAGGTGTCACTCCTCAGAGGCTTTGGTTCGAAGAACAGGGTATGGGGCTTTCCTGAGGCATGGAACAGAACTCCTCTCGTCTCCACATGGGAAGTTTCCTTGTTGGAGCCGTGTCAAACACCTCATGATGGAGAATCCTGCAGAGTCCCTGAGCCACCTCCACATTCCAAGGTCTCCCAGGCCACCAAGCCACAGTAGGACTCATCTTCAGGAGAGTCCATTTCAACTCTCCCCTCTGGGTAGCTCACCCAGGAGCCCGCAGATTGAGCCTGCCTTGTCCTGACTAAAGAGTGGGAATATGAGGTGGCGTTCCCAGGCATCCATGCTTAGACACCTGCTCTCGAGTCTTTCCATATGGGGCCTCTTAGAACCATCCAATAGGACTCGACTGTCGTGCAGAAGGTAAACTTCAGTTTTGGAGCAGTTCACAAATCCCATTGTAGGCAAAACTTTCTGGCCTCATGAAGCCCCCACACCCTTCAGGAAGAGGCCATGCTGGACAAGAACTCTAGCCTGAGGCACGTCTCATAGTTGACATGACCTCAGTGCAGGAGATCTCGATTCAGCCTCTGCAGAGTGGGCCTGCCGTGCCCTCGGTCCCAAACCTCACGCTAGCTTGTGTTTTCAGACTTCCTTCCTCACACTCCTGGCAAACAAGCCCTCCGGACTAGGAACTCCGGACCAAAACCCAGCCCAGTGTCTGCCCAACGGAAGAAAAACGTTTCCCTGTGGGGCTCTCCAGAAAACCCAGATGAGGATCAACCTGCTCGGGCCTCGACGGCACCCGAACTGGATAGGCTGCTCTGGGCACTCATGCTCTGCCTGACACAGCCTGAAGCCAGACGTCCAGACAGACAAGGAGACAGCTGGCCACACACCCAGCACTTCAGACACGCCATGGTCTTATGCCGTCACCTCATCCTAACCTTGGTTTTCAGATATCTGAACCTAGACATTATATCAATTCTCCACACAGCTGGGTATAGCAAGCACAAAACAGAACTCCTCCTTCCCCATGGCTGTCAAGCTTGCTCTTGGCATGCAGTCACACCTTCAGGGTGGGAGAAACCTTCATGGCCCCTGATGCCACGCCCAAACTTGAGTGCTGCTTGGGCACAAATTCTCACTGTGACCCTCAGCATGAGCCCCATGTCAAAGAAAGGCCTGTCAGGGCCTGGACCATTTGCCCACATATGGGGCTTGCCAAGCCCCTATGCACCCAATCCTCACCACGGTTTGATTTTTCCAGTCGCCCCGCCCGTACCTGGAGCTCTGCTCTGGAATCCCTTCTTTGGAGAGACCCATGAGCCAGACAACACGACTCCACCCTTCCCACAAAATGACCGCAAACTCTTGGGAGCTGGGACAAATCCCCAGAGAGGGATACTCGTCCACACTACCTGAGGCCACAGCTCCAATCCACGGCTATCCCGGACGCAACATCCAGACACAAAAGCCTGAAGGAACGCCTCCCACTCGCCCTTGTTTCAGAGGCCCAGGAGCTCCCTCTCGGGCTGTACATCCGGCCGGCCATACCCTAGGTGCCACTCATAAGCTGAGTTTGTGTATTCAGACTTTTGTGCCCACAGCCTGGAACCACACAACATCCAGGCTAGGGCCTCTGGACCAAACAGCGAAAGATTGTGCCTGCCCTCTCCAAGGAAATTGTGCCCAATCCATTGAACACAACCCTACAGGTTAGGGAAAAGCTCCAAGGTCCCTGAGGCCATCAATAGTATAGGCCACCCTGGACTAAGAGGGGCTCTCTGACACCAGCGGAGCAAGTATCTGCACTTAGACTCTCACACAGTGTCCCCAGAGACAGAAGGTTGAAATGGACAGGCCCCCAGGCCCTAATCTGAACCTTAGCTTTGGTTTCCATGTTTCCGTTCTCAGAGGACTGTTTTCGTAGACCAGCACATGGGGCTTTTCTGAATCACCAAACCAAACATCTCTCACCTCCACATGGGCAGCTTTCTTAATGGGATGTATCAAACACTTCAGGTAGGAGAGTTCCACAGGGCCACTGAACAACCAGCACATTCCAAGGTCTCCATGGACCCAAACGCACATTATGACGCATCCTCAGGAGAGGCCATTTCAACTCAGCCCCCTGGGTCGCGTGTTCCAGAGGCAGCAGATCAAACATATCTTGTCGTAATAGCCAATGGGAATGCGAGGCATGCTGTACAGGGATCCATCCTTCAAACCCTGCTCTCCAGTCCTTCCATATGGTATGTCCTGGAGCCATGCAACAGGACTCGAATGTCCCGCAGAAGGAAACCTTGTGGTTTGGGGCAACCTCCAAACTCAGCGTGGGAAAACTTCCTTGGCCTCATGAGGCACCCACTTCATGAAGGTGCCATCATGGACACATACGCCAGCCTCAGCCAACGTCTGATCCTCAGCCTGACTTCAGATGCAGGAGATTTTGATTCAGCCTCTGCAGAGTGGGCCTGCTCTGCCCTTGGCTCCAATCCTCACACTAGCTTGTGTTTTCAGACTTCCGTCCTCACACTCCTGGCCCACAAACCCTCCCTACTGGGAATTCTGGGGCGACAATGAAGCACTGTGCCTGCCTCCCAGGAGAAAAACATTGTCTATGTTGCTGCCCAGAAACCCCAAATGAGGATCAAACTGCTTGGCCCTCGGCAACACCCCAATTGCATAGGCTACCTTAAACAGTGATGCTCTGTCGCAAATAGCCTGAGCCCAGACCTTCCAACAGACACCGACACAGCTGGCTGCACACCCAGCACATTGGACCCGCCACTGCCTTAGGCCACCATCCATTCCCAACCTGGGTTTTCAGTCATCGGAACCCAGACCTTATCTCCAATCCCTGCACAGGGGGGAACCTGATGCACAAGTCAGAACCCCTCCTCCCCATGGCAAGAAACCTTGCTGCTGGCAGTGAGTCAAACCTTCAGTGTAGGAGAAAATGGCATGGCCCATGAGGCCACGCCCAAGCGTGAGGGCCGCCTTGGGCACAAACACACATTGTGTCCCTCAGCGTGAGTACCTTATTCAAGATATGCCTCTCAGTGACTGGACCAATAGCCCGCATATGTGGCTTGCCATGCCCATAGGCACCCAGGACTAACTAGATGGTGTGTATTCCAGTTGAGGGAACCCACTGCTGTGCTCTAGAGTCCCTCTCCTGGGGGGTCCCCTGTGGCAGAAAACAGTACTCTTCATTCCCACAGAATGAACACAAACACTTGGGAGCTTGGACAATCCCCCGAGAGGAAGGCTCTTCCTCGGCCTCTGAGACAACCCCTACCCTGACCGGACACTGTAAACGCAACACCCAGAGACAAAATCCTGAGTGGCTGCCTCCCACTTGCCTACTTTGATTTCCAGAGGATCTCCCCTCACGGACTAGAGATCAGGCCTGCCATTACATTGGCCCCTAGCTGAGCCAAGTTTGCTTTTTCAGTCATCTGTCCCCACAGCCCTGGCAAACACAGCCTCTAGGCTGGGTCCTCTGGAGCCATACCACAGGACCGTGCCTGCTCTCTCCTGGCAAACTGTGTCCATTCCTTTGGCCACACACCTCCAGAATATGAGAAACCTCAAGGCCTCCGAGGACATCCCACTACTGGGAGCCTCACTGGACTCACAGGGGCATTCGGACACAAGCTGAGCAGCTACATCCATGAATGCATGCACACAGATGTCAACAGAGATAGAAGGTTGAGCCGGACAGGCCTTTAGGCCGTAGTCTCAACTCTTGCTTTGGTTTCCAGGTGTCACTCCTCATAGGCTTTGGTTCGAAGAACAGGGTATGGGGCTTTCCTGAGGCACGGGACAGAACTGCTCTCGTCTCCACATGGGAAGTTTCCTTGTTGGAGCCGTGTCAAACACCTCATGTTGGAGAATCCTGCAGAGTCCCTGAGCCACCTCCACATTCCAAGGTCTCCCAGGCCACCAAGCCACAGTAGGACTCATCTTCAGGAGAGTCCATTTCAACTCTCCCCTCTGGGTAGCTCACCCAGGAGCCCGCAGATTGAGCCTGCC